>NC_092053.1:116312444-116612444 GCF_003086295.3 Arachis hypogaea
TGAATAAGAGACCGGTTGTCAGCCCCTGGTTTTGTGCTCGCTAGCTTGGACAGGAGGTCCGCCCATGTGTTCCTTTCTCTCGAAACGTGTTGGATCGTGACCTCCTCGAATTATTTGCTCAACTCTTTGACATTCTCTAGATACTTCTGTAACAAGGAGTCTCTAGCCTGGTAGGTCCCGTTGACTTGAGAAGTGACGACCTGCGAGTCGCTGCATACCTCTAGCCTGCTAGCGCCGACTTCCCGTGCTAAGATTAAGCCGCCCAGAAGGGCCTCGTACTCCGCTTGATTGTTTGATACCGAGAACTCGAACTTGATCGACTGTTCATATATGACTCCAGCGGGACTCTCCAGGATGATCCTGGCACCACCGAATGTCTGCTTGGAGGCCCTGTCTACGTGGAGCCTCCACCGTATGTCCGTTGCCTCGGCTGGGTCCCCTGTTACTTCCACCAAGAAATCGGCCATGGCATGCGCCTTAATCGCATTCCTGGGCTCATATTGCAAGTCGTATTGGGACAACTCGATGGCCCAAGTCATCATTCTTCCTGCCAGGTCGGGTTTCTGGAGTATCTGGCGGATTCCCTGATCCGTCCTCACGACTACTTGATGACCTTGGAAGTACTGTCGTAATCTACGGGAAGAGGTTAGGAGTGCAAGTGCCAACTTCTCTAATTTGCTATATCTCAACTCTGCTCCTTGCAGTACTTTACTCACGAAGTAGATTGGTTTTTGAACCTTCCCTTCTTCCCGCACCAAAACCACTGCCATCGCTTCATCCGTTATGGCTAGATACAGGTAGAGTGGCTCTCCGACCTTGGGTTTCCCGAGAACGGGTGGTGTTGCGAGGATCTCTTTGAAATGCTTGAATGCTTCCTCACACGTCGGGGTCCATTCAAACGCTATCCCCTTTTTCATAAGGTTGAAAAAGGGTAGCACCCTTGCAGCCGACACTCCGAGGAACCGCGAAAGCGCTGTGAGCCTCCCAGTCAGCCTTTGGACGTCTTTAATGCATCCCGGGCTCTTCATCTGGAGTATCGCTTCACATTTTGCTGGATTGGCCTCTACCCCTCTTTGGGTTATCATGAACCCCAAGAACTTTTCTGCTTCCATAGCGAAGGCACATTTAAGTGGGTTGAGCCTCATGTCGTGTTGTCGGAGGGAGGCGAATATGTTTTCCAGATCTCCTACGAGGTTGTTAGGTCGGGTGGTTTTTACTAAGATGTCATCAACGTATACTTCCACCATTTTTCCTATGAGGTCGCTGAATATCTTATTCATCAACCTTTGGTAGGTGGCCCCTGCATTCTTCAGTCCGAATGGCATTACCCTGTAGCAGTAGGTTCTCCCGGGCGTTATGAACGCTGTCTTCTCCTCGTCTGACCAGTGCATCAGTATCTGATTGTAGCCAGAATAAGCATCCATAAAGCTCAGATACCGATATCCCGCCCCCGCGTCGACGAGCGCATCAATGTTGGGTAGGGGGTAGCAGTCCTTGGGGCATGCTTTGTTGAGATCGGAGTAATCTACACACATCCTCCATTTTCTATTGTGCTTTCTCACTGGAACTAGATTCGACAGCCAGGTCGAGTAGTTGAGCTCCCGTATAAATACTGCTTCGAGGAGGCTAGCTGTCTGCCTGGCCACCTCCTCTGCTCTTTCTTGTGACATCTTCCTTCTCCTCTGAGCCACCGGTTTGGCCTTCGCCTTGACGGCCAAGTGGTGTGACATGAGTTGGGGGTCTATCCCCAGCATGTCGGCTGGCGTCCAATCAAACAGGTCGCTGTTAGCCCTGATCATTTTCATTAGAGGTTCCTTCAGGTCATATGGGAGGTTTTTGTTCACAAAGGTGAATTTCTCCTCCGTGTTACCGACTCTGAACCTCTCCAAGTTCCCTTCCGGTTCGGGTCTCGGCTTGTCACTGACTCTAGTGTCCAAGTCGGTGAGGAACACTCCCGATACCTCTTTAGATTTCTTCCTTAAGGAGAAGCTGGCATTGTCGCAAGCGACTGCCATTTCCAAGTCTCCTTTTATGGATCCCACGGATCCATTATCAGCGATGAACTTCATTACCAATATCTTTGTGCTGATCACTGCCCCGAGGTCGTTGATAGTCTTCATCTCTAGGATGACGTTGTAGGCCGTGGAGTCTCGTAGAACCACGAACTCAGCCATTACTGATCTTCGCCCATGTCCTGATCCTACAGATATTGGTAGGGAGATTATCCCGTCTGGCTTGATGAAGTGGTTGCCCAAGCCTACGACATCGTGCTGGTGAGTCTTTAAATCGGCATCCCGTAGGCCCAAGGCATCGAACACTTTGCGAAACATGATATTCGAGTCAGTCCCGGTGTCCACAAGGATCCGTTTGATGAGGCCGGTTTCCACTCTGGCCGTGATGACCATGGGAGGATTTTTCGCGTCCTCATCGAACCATTGGTCCTCTGGACCGAATGAGATAGGTGGGACTCTCTTGGAGCTTCTCACAGAAGATGAAGAAACTGCCAGGACTTTGGCGTCTTTCTTGTGTGCCGACCTCGACCTTGGAGGTGCGTCTCTTGCTGTTACCACGTTCATTATGGTAAGGCCGTGCTCGTTGTCCTCTGGCTCGTGACGTCGCTTCACCGTGCAGTCTTGTCCTCTCCCTCGCGGTCACGATCTCGCCTCCTTGGCTCCCTGATGAGATGGGAGAATTCGGCCAGTTTTCCGTCCCGGATCGCTTGTTCTAGCGCGTCCTTCAGGTCGAAGCAATCCTGTGTCTTGTGTCCATAGCCCTTGTGATAATCACAATAGAGGCTATTGTTCCTCCCAGTTCGGTCCTTCGACAAAATTTCCTTTTCGGCTATCTGCTGATAAACTTCTATGATGGGGACGGTGAGGGGGGTGTAATTGGTGAACTTCCCGAATTGAGGGAACGACCTGGGCGTCTTGCCCGGACCACCGTCTTTGGTGTGCTCCTTCTACCTTTCTCCACCACCGTGTTGCCGAGGTTGGTTATAGGAGGGCTGCCGCTTGTTGGCAGTCACGACTTGACTGACTTCTTCATCATTGATATATTCCCTGGCTACGCTTTGGATCTCCTGCATCGTCCACACCGGCTTCGTGGTAAGATGCTTCCTGAAGTCCTTGTTCAGGAGCCCATTCGTCAAACACAGACTGACTATCGAGTCAGTTAGCCCGTCGATCTCCAAACATTCGTCGTTGAACCGGTCTAGATATTTTCTGGTCGGCTCGCCGGACCTCTGAGTCACTCCGAGTAAATTGATCGGGTGTTTTGCCTTTGCGATTCTGGTAGTAAATTGGGCTAGGAAAGCGCGGCTAATGTCCAAAAACCTGGCCATCGAGCCCTGCGGGAGGCTATTAAACCACCGTATTGCAGGTCCCGCCATAATGACCGGTAAAGCGCGGCACCTTACCTCGTCTCCCACTCCCTCCAGGTTCATCCTGGCCTCGAAGGCTATAAGGTGCTCCTGCGGGTCTTGGGTTCCATCGTACCTCATGTCCATCAGCTTGTCAAAGTGCTTCGGCAGTCGGACCTCGAGGATGGAACGATGAAACGGGGTTGCGCCCAGTATCACTGGTCTCCGTGTTCTCCTTGGTCTTCCCTCGCCGTCTTCTAGTCGGCCGTCTTTCCGGTCTCGCTCTGTGGCGTGTCTCCTTTCCTGCCTGGTGTAAATGATGGGGTCGCGGCGTCTTCTTGGGTGTCCTTCCTCCCAGACGCTCTCGGGCTCAGATCTTGGGCTAGGCGTTCACCGGGAGTGAGGAGAACGGGAGTAGCTTGATTTGGGAGTTTGTTGACGATGTTCCTGATCTACCAGCTGGCGCTCCAGGTTCTGCATCCTGTGACACAGTTCCTGCATTATTCTGGCGTTGTTGTTATCTGTTCCCCCAAAGGGGCGTTGGTACACAAAATTGTGATTACACTTTTCACAACTCCGTACAACTAACCAGTAAGTGCACTGGGTCGTCTAAGTAATACCTTACGTGAGTAAGGGTCGATCCCACGGAGATTGTCGGCTTGAAGCAAGCTAAGGTCATCCTTGTAAATCTCAGTTAGGCGAATTAAAATGGTTTTGAGGTATTGATAATTAAAATATAATTAAAACAGAAAATAAGATAGAAATACTTATGTAATTCATTGGTGGGAATTTCAGATAAGCATATGGAGATACTTTGTTGCTTCTGAACCTCTGCTTTCCTATTGCCTTCTTCCAACCATGTGTTACCTCCTTCCATGGCAAGCTGTATGATCCTCTCGGATGAAAACAATTCCAGATGCGCTGTCACCGCACGGCTAATCATCTGTCAGTTCCCGCTAGCGTCGGAATAAGACCATTGTCCTTTTGCGCACTGTCACTTGCGCCCCACATTCGCAGGTTTGAAGCTTGTCACAGTCATCCCTTTCCAGATCCTACTTGGGGTACCACAGACAAGGTTTAGACTTTCCGAATCTCAAGAATGGCTGCCAATAATTCTAGCCTATACCACGAAGGTTCTAATCTTAGATTAGTAATCCAAGAGATACGCACTCAAGCTATTGCAGATAGAATGGACGTGGTTGTCAGGCACACGCTCATAGGTGAGAATGATGATGAGTGTCACAAATCATCACATTCATGAGGTTGAAGTGCGAGTGGATATCTTAGAGAAGAAGTAGGCGTGAATTGAAGAGAAAAACAATAGTACTTGTATTAATTCATGAAGAACAGCAGAGCTCCACACCTTAATCTATGGGGTGTAGAAACTCCACTGTAGAAAATACATAAGTCAAAAAGGTCTAGGCATGACCGAATGGCTAGCCTCTCAAAGAGGGTTCAATCATCAAAACATGATCAAAAGATAGATAGATCCAAGATGAAAATACAATAGTAAAAGGTCCTATTTATAATGAACTAATGGCCTAGGGTTTACAGAAATAAGTAAATGATGCAGAAATCTACTTTCGGGGCCCGCTTGGTGTGTGCTTGGGCTGAGCATTGAAGCTTTCATGTGCATAGGCTATTTTTGGAGTTAAACGCCAGCTTTGGTGCCAGTTTGGGCGTTTAACTCCAATTCTGGTGCCAGTTTGGGCGTTTTACGCCAGAATTCTTTGGGCTGACTTTGAACGTCAGTTTGGGCCATCAAATCTCAAGAAAAGTATGAACTATTATACATTGCTGAAATCCCAGAATGTCTACTTTCCAACGCAATTGAGAGCGCACCAATTGGGCTTCTGTAGCTCCAGAAAATCCACTTCGAGTGCAGGGAGGTCAGAATCCAACAGCATCTGCAGTCCTTTTTCAGCCTCTGAATCAGATTTTTGCTCAGGTCCCTCAATTTTAGCCAGAAAATATCTGAAATCACAGAAAAACACACAAACTCATAGTAAAGTCCAAAAATGTGATTTTTATTTAAAAACTAATAATAATATAATAAAAACTAACTAAATCATACTAAAAACTACTTAAAAACAATGCTAAAAAGCGTATAAATTATCCGCTCATCACAACACCAAACTTAAATTGTTGCTTGTCCCCAAGCAACTAAAAACAAAATAGGATAAAAAGAAGAGAATATACAATAAATTTTGAAAACATCTATGAAGATCAGTCTTAATTAGATGAGCAGGGCTATTAGCTTTTTGCTTCTGAACAGTTTTGGCATCTAACTTTATCCTTTGAAGTTCAGAATGATTGGCATCTATAGGAACTCAGAGTTCAGATAGTGTTATTGATTCTCCTAGTTCAGTATGTTGATTCTTGAACACAGTTACTTTATAAGTCTTGGTCGTGACCCTAAGCATTTTGTTTTTCAGTATTACCACCAGATACATAAATGCCACAGACACATAATTGGGTGAACCTTTTCAGATTGTGACTCAGCTTTGCTAGAGTCCCCAATTAGAGGTGTCTAGAGCTCTTAACCACACTCTTTTTGCTTTGGACCACGACTTTAACCGCTCAGTCTCAAGCTTTTCACTTGACACCTTCACGCCACAAGCACATTGTTAGGGACAGCTTGGCTTAGCCGCTTAGGCCATGATTTTATTCCTTTAGGCCCTCCTATCCATTAATGCTCAAAGCCTTGGATCCTTTTTACCCTTGCCTTTTGGTTTAAAGGGCTATTGGCTTTTTCTGCTTGCTTTTTCTTTTTCTTTTCTTTTTATTATTATTTTTTCTGCAAGCTTTTCTATTCACTACTTTTTCTTGCTTCAAGAATCAATTTTATGATTTTTTAGATTATCAATAACATTTCTCCTTTTTCACCATTCTTTTAAGAGCCAACAATTTTAACATTCATAGACAACAAATTCAAAAATATGCACTGTTCAAGCATTATTCAGAAAAACAAAAAGTATTGCCACCACATCAAAATAATTAAACTATTTTAAAATTCAAAATTCATGTACTTCTTTTTCTTTTTTAGAAAAAATTTTCATTTAAGAAATGTGATGGATTCATAGGACATTCATAGCTTTAAGGCATAGACACTAGATACTAATGATCATGTAATAAAGACAAAAACATAGATAGAACATAAAGCATAGGAAACGAAAAACAGAAAATAAAAAACAAGGAAATTAAAGAACGGGTCCACCTTAGAGATGTCGGCTTGTTCTTCCTCTTGAAGATCCAATGGAACACTTGAGCTCTTCTCTGTCTCTTCCTTGCCTTTGTTGCTCTTCTCTCATGGCTATTTGATCCGCTCTAATTTCATGGAGAATAATGGAGTGCTCTTGGTGCTCCATTTTTAGTTGCTCCATATTGGAACTCAAATCTCCTAAGGAGGTGTTGATTTGCTCCCAATAGTTGTGTGGAGGAAAATGCATCCCTTGAGGCATCTCAGGGATTTCTTGATGAGGGACTTCCTCATGTTCTTGTTGAGGTCCATAAGTGGGCTCTCTCATTTGCTCCATCCTCTTTTTAGTGATGGACTTGTCCTCTTCAATGAGGATGTCTTCTTCTATGACAACTCCAGCTAAATTGCATAGGTGACAGATGAGATGAGGGAAGGCTAACCTTGCCAAAGTGGAGGTTTTGTCAGCTACTTTGTAGAGTTCTAGGGATATGATGTCATGAACTTCTACTTCCTCTCCAATCATGATGCTATGGATCATGATAGCCCGGTCTATTGTAACTTCAGACTGGTTGCTAGTAGGAATGATAGAGCGTTGGATGAACTCCAACCATCCCCTAGCCACAGGTTTGAGGTCAAGCCTTCTTAATTGAACCGGCTTGCCTTTGGAATCTCTTTTCCACTGAGCTCCTTCCACACATATGTCCATGAGGGCTTGATCCAACCTTTGATCAAAGTTGACCCTTCTAGTATAGGGGCATGCATCTCCTTGCATCATTGGCAAGTTGAATGCCAACCTTACAATTTTTGGACTGAAATCTAAGTATTTTTCCCGAACCATTGTAAGCCAATTCTTTGGGTTCGGGTTCACACTTTGATCATGGTTTTTGGTGACCCATGCATTAGCATAGAACTCTTGAACCATTAAGATTCTGACTTGTTGAATGGGGTTGGTGAGAACTTTCCAACCTCTTTTTCGAATCTCATGTCGGATCTCTGGATACTCATTCCTTTTGAGCATGAAAGGGACCTCAAGGATCACCTTCTTCTTGGCCACAACTTCATAGAAGTGGTCTTGATGGACCTTTGAGATGAATCTCTCCATCTCCCATGACTTGGAGGTGGAAGCTTTTGCCTTCCCTTTCCTCTTTCTAGAGGTTTCTCCGGCCTTAGGTGCCATAAATGGTTATGGAAAAACAAAAAGCAATGCTTTTACCACACCAACCTTAGAAGGTTTGCTCGTCCTCGAGCAAAAGAAGAAAGAAGGAAGTAGAAAAAGAAGAAAATGAAAGAGATGGAAAGGTGTGAGTGGTTCAGCCAAGGGGGGAAAATTGTTTATGATGTGTGAAAATGAAGGAGGGATGAGAGGTTTATATAAGAGTGGAAAGAGAGGTAGGGTTCGTGTATTAGGGGTTGGGTTTGGGAGGTAAAGGATTTGAATTTGAATTGTGAGGTGATTGGGGAAGAGAAATGGAGGTGATTGCTAAGGGGTATTTGGGGAAGGGTGTTATGGGAAGGTGTGAAGAAGAGAGAGAGAGAGAGTTGAGGTAGGTAGGGATCCTGTAGGGTCCATAGATCCTGAGGTGTCAAGGATTTCTCATCCCTGCACCATTTTGGTGTGTAAACGCCCCTTGGAGTGCCAGTCCTGGCGTTAAATGCCAGGTTGCTGCCCATTTCTGGCGTTTATCGCTAGCTTTTCTTCCCTTTTTGGCGTTAAACGCCAACTTGTTGCCCTTTTCTGGCGTTAAACGCCAGTCTGGTGCCCTTTTCTGGCGTTAAACGCCAGTAAGCTCCTCCTCCAGGGTGTGCTATTTTTTATTTTGCTTTGATTTTTGCAATTGTTTTTTTGACTCTACATGATCATCAACCTAAGGAAAACATAAAATAACAATAGAAATTTAACATAGATGGTATGCAAAATCGTGATTGTTCATTCCTTGGTAACGGCGTCAAAAACTTCATGCGCACGTTCATAATTTTAGTTCTTTGTCACAACTTCGCACAGCTAACCACCAAGTGCACTGGTTCGTCCAAGTAATAAATCTTACGTGAGTAAGGGTCGATCCCACGGAGATTGTCGGCTTGAAGCAAGCTATGGTCACCTTGTAAATCTCAGTCAGGCAGATTCAAATGGTTATAGAGTTTTAATAATTAAAATATAAATAAAACGTAAAATAAAGATAGAGATACTTATGTAATTCATTGGTGAGAATTTCAGATAAGCGTATAGAGATGCTTAGTTCCTTCTGAATCTCCACTTTCCTACTGCTTTCATCCAATCCTTCATACTCCTTTCCAAGGCAAGCTTTATGTAGGGCATCACCGTTGTCAATGGCTACATCCCGTCCTCTCAGTGAAAATGGTCCAAAATGCGCTGTTACCACACGGCTAATCATCTGTCGGTTCTCGATCATGCTGGAATAGGATTCAGTAATTCTTTTGCGTCTGTCACTACACCCAGCACTCGTGAGTTTGAAGCTCATCACAGCCATCCCTTTCTAGATCCTACTCGGAATACCACAGACAAGGTTTAGACTTTTTAGATCTCAATAATGGCCACCAATAATTCTAGCCTATACCACGAAGACTCTGATCATAGATCAGGAGGCTAAGAGATATGCATTCAAGCTTGTTTGCATGTAGAACGGAAGTGTTTGTCAGGCACGCGTTCATAAGTGAGAATGGTGATGAGCGTCACATAATCATCACATTCATCATGTTCTTGTGTGCGAATGAATATCTTAGAGAATAAATAGACTTGAATTGAATAGAAAAAAAAAAATAGTACTTTGCATTAATTCATGAGGAACAGCAGAGCTCCACACCTTAAACTATGGTGTGTAGAAACTCTACCGTTGAAAATACATAAGAATAAGGTCTAGGCATGGCCGAATGGCCAGCCTCCCCAAATGGCATATGAATTCAAAAATAGGAAAAAAGACCGATCCCTAATCAAGGATGATCAAAAGCTTCCTAACACGATAGTAAAAAGTTATATTTATACTAAACTAGTTACTAGGGTTACAGAAATAAGTAAATGATGCAGAAATCCACTTCCGGGCCCATTTGGTGTGTACTTGGGCTGAGTATTGAAGTTTTCATGTGTAGAGGTCTTCTTGGAGTTAAACGCCAGTTTGTAACCTATTTCTGGCATTTAACTCTGCTTTGCAACCTGTTTCTGGCGTTGAACTCTAGAATAGGGCAGAAAGCTGGCGTTGAACGCCAGTTTGCATCGTCTAAACTCAAGAAAAGTATGAACTATTATATATTGCTGGAAAGCCCTGGATGTCTACTTTCCAACGCAATTGAGAGCGCACCATTTGAACTTCTGTAGCTCCAGAAAATCCACTTTTAGTGCAGGGAGGTCAGAATCCAACAACATCTGCAATCCTTCTTCAGCCTCTGAATCTGATTTTTGCTCAAGTCCCTCAATTTCAGCCAGAAATTACCTGAAATCATAGAAAAACACACAAACTCATAGTAAAGTCCAGAAATGTGAATTTTATTTAAAAACTAATAAAAATATACTAAAAACTAACTAAATCATACTAAAAACTATGTAAAAACAATGCCAAAAAGCATATAAATTATCCGTTCATCACAGCACCAAACTTAAATTGTTGCTTTTCCCCAAGAAACTGAAATCAAATAGGATAAAAAGAAGAGAATATACTATAAATTCCAAAATATCAATGAAACTTAGCTCCAATCAGATGAGCGGGACTAGTAGCTTTTTGCCTCTTGAATAGTTTTGGCATCTCACTTTATCCATTGAAGTTCAGAATGATTGGCATCTATAGGAACTTAGAATTTAGATAGTGTTATTGATTCTCCTAGTTTAGTATGTTGATTCTTGAACACAGCTACTTTATGAGTCTTGGCCGTGGCCCTAAGCAATTTGTTTTCCAGTATTACCACCGGATACATAAATGCCACAGACACATAACTGGGTGAACCTTTTCAGATTGTGACTCAGCTTTGCTAGAGTCCCCAATTAGAGGTGTCCAGGGTTCTTAAGCACACTCTGTTTTTTCTTTGGACCTCGACTTTAACCGCTCAGTCTCAAGTTTTAACTTGACACCTTTACGCCACAAGCACATAGTTAGGGACAGCTTGGTTTAGCCGCTTAGGCCAGGATTTGATTCCTTTAGGCCCTCCTATCTATTAATGCTCAAATCCTTGGATCCTTTTTACCCTATTTTTTTGGTTTTAAGGGCTATTGGCTTTTTTCTCTTGCCTTTTGGTTTAAAGAACTTTTGGCTTTTTCTGCTTGTTTTTTCTTTTTCTTTCTCTCTTTTTTTTCTTTTTTTTTTCGCCATTTTTCTTTTCTTTTTTTTTCTGCAAGCTTTTGTATTCACTACTTTTTCTTGCTTCAAGAATCAATTTTATGATTTTTCAGATCATCAAATAACATTTCTCCTTTTTCATTATTCTTCAAGAGCCAACAATTTTAACATTCATAAACAACAATATCAAAAGACATATGCACTGTTCAAGCATTCATTCAGAAAACAAAAAATATTGTCACCACGTCAAAATAATTAAACTAATTTCAAGGATGAATTCGAAATTCATGTACTTCTTGTTCTTTTGTAATTAAAGCATTTTTCATTTAAGAGAGGTGATGGATTCATAGGACATTCATAGCTTTAAGACATAGACACTTAAATACTAATGATCATATAGCAAAGACACAAATATAAATAAAACATAAGGCTCAAAAACCAAAAAACAGGAAAATAAGAACAAGGAGATTAAGGAACGGATCCACCTTAGTGAGGGTGGCGTCTTCTTCCTCTTGAAGAACCAATAGTGTTCTTGAGCTCCTCTATGTCTCTTCCTTGTCTTTGTTGTTCCTCCCTCATAGCTCTTTGATCTTCTCTAATCTCATGGAGAATAATGGAGTGCTCTTGGTGCTCCATCCTTAGTTGTCCCATGTTGGAGCTTAATTCTCCTAGGGAAGTGTTGATTTGCTCCCAATAGTTTTGTGGAGGGAAGTGTATCCCTTGAGGCATCTTAGGAATTTCATGGTGAGGAATTTTCTCATGCTCTTGTTGAGGTCCATGATCTCTTGTTTGCTCCATCCTTTTCTTAGTGATGGGCTTGTCCTCATCAATGAGGATATCTCCCTCTATGTCAATTTCAGCCGAATTGCAGAGGTGGCAAATGAGGTGAAGAAAGGCCAACCTTGCCAAAGTGGAGGACTTGTCAGCCACCTTGTAGAGTTCTTGAGGTATAATCTCATGAACTTCCACTTCCTCCCCAATAATGATACTGTGGATCATGATGGCCCGGTCTATAGTAACTTCAGACCGGTTGCTAGTAGGAATAATTGAGCGTTGAATGAACTCCAACCATCCTCTACCTACAGGCTTAAGGTCCAGTTTTCTCAATTGAACCGGCTTGCCTCTTGAGTCAACTTTTCATTGAGCTCCTTCCACTCATATGTCCGTGAGGACTTGGTCTAACCTTTGATCAAAGTTGACCCTTCTAGTGTAGGGGCGTGCGTTTTCTTGCATTATTGGCAAGTTGAACGCCAACCTTACATTCTCCAGACTAAAATCTAAGTATTTCCCCCGAATCATTGTAAGCCAATTCTTTGGATTCGGGTTCACACTTTGATCATGATTCCTAGTGATCTATGCGTTTGCATAGAACTCTTAAATCATTAAGATCCCAACTTGTTGAATGGGATTGGTGAGAACTTCCCAACCTCTTCTTCGGATCTCATGTCGAATCTCCGGATACTCATTCTTTTTGAGCTTGAAAGGAACCTCAGGGGTCACTTTCTTCTTGGCCACAACTTCATAGAAGTGGTCTTGATGGATCTTTGAGATGAATCTCTCCATCTCCCATGACTCAGAGGTGGAAGCAATTGCCTTCCCTTTTCTCTTTTTTGAGGTTTCTCTGGCCTTAGGTGCCATTAATGGTTATAGAAAAATAAAAAGCAATGCTTTTACCACACCAAATTTAAAATGTTTGCTCGTCCTCGAGCAAAAGAAGAAAGAAAGAAGGAGAAGAAGAAGAAAAATGGAGGAGAGGGAGAGAGGTGTGTATTCGGCCAAGGGGAAGAAGAAAGGGTTGTGTTGTGTGAATATGAAGAAGGAATGAGGGGTTTATATAGGAGTGGGGGGGTTTAGGGTTCGGTCATGCGGTTGGGTTTGGGTGGGAAATGAATTTTAATTTTGGAGGTAGGTAGGGTTTATGGGGAAGAGGTATGGAGGTGATTGGTGAAGGGTAGGTGGGGAAGAGTGTTATGAAAAGGTGTGAGAGAGGTGGGGTAGGTGGGGATCCTGTGGGGTCCACAGATCCTGTGGGGGATCTTGTGGGTCCACAGATCCTGAGGGGTCAAGGACTTAGCATCCCTGCTCCAATTAGGCGTGCGAAATGCCCTTTGTATGCAATACTGGCGTTTAACGCCAGACTGCTGCCTGTTTTTGGCGTTAAACACCCAAATGTAGCCTATTTTTGGCGTTTAACGCCAAGTTGATGCTTGTTTCTGGCGTTAAAATACCAGCTTGGTGCTTGTTTCTAGCGTTAAACGCCAGACAGATGCTTGTTTCTGGCGTTTAAATGCCAAAATATTCTTCCTCCAGGGTGTGCTATTTTTAATGTTGTTTTTCATTCTATTTTTGATTTTCCAGTAGTTTTTGTGACTTCACATGATCATCAACCTAAAGAAAACATAAAATAGCAATAGAAAATAAATAGATATAATTAAATAACATTGGGTTGCCTCCCAACAAGTGCTTCTTTAATGTCAATAGCTTGACAGTGAGCTCTCATGGAGCCTCACAGATATTCAGAGCATTGTTGGGACCTCCCAACACCAAACTTAGAGTTTGAATATGGGGGTTCAACACCAAACTTAGAGTTTGGTTGTGGCCTCCCAACACCAAACTTAGAGTTTGACTGTGGGGGCTTTGGTTGACTCTGCAGTGAGAGAAGCTTTTCATGCTTCCTCTCCATGGTTACAGAAGGAGATCATTGAGTTTTAAACACAAGGTTGTTCGCATTTAGTTGAAGGACCAATTCTCCTCTGTCCACATCAATCACAGCTCTTGCTATGGCTAGGAAGGATCTTCCAAGGATGATGGATTCATCCTCATCCTTCCCAGTGTCTAGGATTATGAAATCAGCAGGGATGTAAAGGCCTTCAACCTTTACTAGCACGTCCTCTACTAGTCCATAAGCCTGTTTCATGGATTTGTCTGCCATCTCTAATGAGAATTTGGCAGCCTGTACCTCAAAGATTCCTAGGTTCTCCATTACAGAGAGTGGCATTAAGTTTATGCCTGACCCCAGATCGCACAGAGCCTTCTCAAAGGTCATGGTGCCTATGTTACAGGGAATTAGGAATTTACCAGGATCCTATTTCTTTTGAGGTAATTTCTGTCTATCCAATGCATTCAGTTCATTAGTGAGCAAGGGAGATTCATCTTCCCAAGTCTCATTACCAAATAATTTGGCATTCAGCTTCATGATTGCACCAAGGTATTTAGCAACTTACTCTTCAGTAATGTCTTCATCCTCTTCAGAGGATGAATACTCATCAGAGCTCATGAAGGGCAAAAGGAGGTTCAATAGAATCTCTATGGTCTCTAGATGAGCCTCAGATTCCTTTGGTTCCCCAAAGGAAAACTCCTTATAGGTCAATGGACGTCCCAGGAGGTCTTCCTCACTAGGATTCACGTCCTTCTCCTCCTCTCTGGGTTCGGCCACACCAAGTAAGGTAATGGCCTTGCACTCTCTTTTTGGATTCTCTTCTGTTTGCTTGGGAGAGTACTAGGAGGAGTTTCAGTGACCCTTTTACTCAGCTGGCCCACTTGTGCCTCCAGATTTCTAATGGAGGACCTTGTTTCATTCATAAAACTTAGAGTGGCCTTAGATAGATCAGAGACTATAATTGCTAGGCTAGATAGACTCTGCTCAGAATTCTCTATCTGTTGCTGAGTGGATGATGGAAAAGGCTTGCTATTGCTAAACCTGTTTCTTCCATCATTATTAAAGCCTTGTTGAAGTTTTTGTTGATCCTTCCATGAGAAATTTGGATGATTTCTCCATGAGGGATTATAGGTATTTCCATAGGGTTCCCCCATGTAATTCACCTCTGTTATTGCAGGGTTCTCAGGATCATAAGCTTCTTCTTCAGAAGATGCCTCTTGAGTACTGTTGGATGCAGCTTGCAATCCATTCAGACTCTGAGAAATCATATTGACTTACTGAGTCAATATTTTGTTCTGAGCCAATATGGTATTCAGCGTATCAATTTCAAGAACTCCCTTCCTCTGAGGCGTCCCATTACTCACAGAATTCCTTTCAGAAGTGTACATGAACTGGTTATTTGCAACCATGTCAATGAGTTCCTGAGCTTCTGCGGGCGTTTTCTTTAGGTGAATGGATCCACCTGCAGAATGGTCCAATGACATCTTAGATAATTCAGACAGACCATCATAGAATATATCCAGGATGGTCTATTCTGAAAGCATGTCAGAAGGATACTTTTTGGTCAGTTGCTTGTATCTCTCCCAAGCTTCATAGAGGGATTCACCTTCTTTCTACTTGAAGGTTTGAACATCCACTCTAAACTTGCTAAGCTTTTGAGAAGGAAAGAACTTGGCTAAGAAAGTCGTGACCAGCTTATCCCAAGAGTTCAGGCTATCTTTAGGTTGAGAGTCCAACCATATTCTAGCTCTGTCTCTTACAGCAAACGGGAAAAGCATAAGCCTGTAGACCTCGGGATCAACCCCATTGGTCTTAACAGTATCACAGATATACAAGAATTCAATTAAGAACTAAAAAGGATCTTCTGATGGAAGTCCATGAAACTTACAATTCTGTTGCATCAGAGAAACTAATTGAGGCTTTAGCTCAAAATTGTTTGCTCCAATGGCAGGGATTGAGATGCTTCTTCCATGAAAGTTGGAATTTGGTGCAGTGAAGTCACCAAGCATCTTCCTTGCATCTCCACCATTATTATTATTTTTGGCTATGTCTCCTTCTTTTTCAAAAATGTCAGTAAGATTTTCTCCAGAGAGTTGTGCTTTAGCTTCCCTTAGCTTCCTCTTCAGAGTCCTTTCAGGTTCAGGATCAGCTTCAACAAGAATGTTCTTATCCTTGTTCCTGCTCATATGAAAAAGAAGAGAACAGAAAATAATAGCAATCCTCTTTGCCACAGTAGAGAGGTTCCTTTACGTGAGTAGAAGAGAAGAAAAAGAATTCGAACACAGAAGGAAGGAGAGGGTTCAAATTTTTAAGAAGAAGAGAAGTGTTAGTAGATAAATAAATAATTAGAAGGAGATGAGAGAATTCGAAAATTAAATAAATTAAAAATAAAAATTAAAGTTAAAATTCGAAAATTTTAAGAAGAAAAACGAAATTAAATTAAATTAAAATTTAAAATAATTAGTTAATTAAAAAGGAATTTTGAAAAAAAAGGTTACTGATTTTCGAAAATTGGAGAGAGAAAAGTAGTTAGGAGTTTTGAAAAAGATATGATTGAAATAGAAAACTTTTTAAAATCAAACAAAAAGTCAAGTAGTTAATTGAAAAAGATTTGAAAATCAATTATTTGAAAAGATGGGAAGTTAGAAAGGATTTTGAAATTGATTTTGAAAAAGATATGATTGAAAATTTATTTTGAAAAAGATTTGAAAAAGAAATTTAAAAAGATTTGATTTTGAAAATTAAAGTTGATTACTTGACTAACAAGAAACAAAAAGATATGATTTTAAAATTTAAAGATTGAACCTTTCTTACTAGGCAAGTAACAAACTTAAAATTTTTGAATCAATCACATTAATTGTTAGCATTAATTTATGAAATAGAAATAAGAAAAATATTTTGAAAAATAAATTTTGAAAATTTTGAAATTATGAAAGAAAAAATGAAAAAGTTTTGATTTTTGAAAAAGATTTGAAAAAGATAGAATTTTTAAATTGAAAATTTGATTTGACTCATAAGAAACAATTAAATTTAAAAACTTTTTGACTAAATCAAACCAAATTTTCGAAAATTTATGAGAGAATAAGGGAAAGATATTTTTTTATTTTTGAATTTTTAATGAAAAAAGAGAAAAACAACCAAAAGACTCAAAACCTGAAAATTATGAATCAAAACACATGATGCATGCAAGAACACTTTGAATGTCAAGATGAACACCAAGAACTCTTTGAATGTCAAGATGAACACCAAGAAATTATTTTTGAAAATTTTTAAGAAAAGAAAGACATGCAAGACACCAAACATAGAAATTTTCAAACTTTAGACACTAACAAATTGAGAATACATATGAAAAACATGAAAAGATACAAAACAAGAAAAATTTAAAGATCAAACAAAGAAATTCATCAAGAACAACTTGAAGATCATGAAGAAGACATGCATGAGTTTTCGAAAATTTTAAGAAAAATTAAAAAGATGCAATTGACACCAAACTTAAGAATTGACACTATACTCAAACAAGAAACATCAAATTATTTTTTGTTTTTATGATTTTATTAAATTTATTTTTTGTAATTTTTTGAAAATTAATTGGAAAAAGAAAAATAAAGATTTCAAAATTTCTAGAGAATTCCAGGAATCATGCAATATTAGTCTAAAGCTCCTGTCCAGGAATTAGACATGGCTTACTAGCCAGCCAAGCTTTCAGTGAAAGCTCCGGTGTAAAACACTAGACATGGCCAATGGCCAGCCAAGCTTTAGCAGATCATTACATACAAAAGCTAAATTGCTTAGAAAGACAAAGAAGCTCTTCTCTAATGATAGTTGAATCCTCGGTCCAAAGGATTAGACATGGCTTAACAGCCAGCCAGGATTCAACATATCACCATGAAACTCTAGAATTCATTCTTAAAAATTCTGAAAAACATAGAATAATTAAAAAAAAATTCTAATTTTTTGAAAATTTTTCGAAAATAAAAAGAATAAAAACAAAAACTTAAAATTAAAATAAAATTACCTAATCTGAGCAACAAGATGAACCGTCAGTTGTCCAAACTCGAACAATCCCCGGCAACGGCGCCAAAAACTTGGTATGCAAAATCGTGATCGTTCATTCCTTGGTAACGGCGTCAAAAACTTCATGCGCACGTTCATAATTTTAGTTCTTTGTCACAACTTCGCACAGCTAACCAGCAAGTGCACTGGTTTGTCCAAGTAATAAACCTTACGTGAGTAAGGGTCGATCCCACGGAGATTGTCGGCTTGAAGCAAGCTATGGTCACCTTGTAAATCTCAGTCAGGCGGATTCAAATGGTTATAGAGTTTTAATAATTAAAATATAAATAAAACGTAAAATAAAGATAGAGATACTTATGTAATTCATTGGTGAGAATTTCAGATAAGCGTATAGAGATGCTTAGTTCCTTCTGAATCTCTGCTTTCCTACTGCTTTCATCCAATCCTTCATACTCCTTTCCATGGCAAGCTTTATGTAGGGCATCACCGTTGTCAATGGCTACATCCCGTCCTCTCAGTGAAAATGGTCCAAAATGCGCTGTCATCGCATGGCTAATCATCTGTCGGTTCTCGATCATGCTAGAATAGGATTCAGTAATCCTTTTGTGTCTGTCACTACGGCCAGTACTCGCAAGTTTGAAGCTCGTCACAGCTATCCCTTCCCAGATCCTACTCGGAATACCACAGACAAGGTTTAGACTTTCCGGATCTCAAGAATGGCTGCCAATAATTCTAGCCTATACCACGAAGACTCTGATCATAGATCAGGAGACTAAGAGATATGCATTCAAGCTTGTTTGCATGTAGAACGGAAGTGTTTGTTAGGCACGCGTTCATAAGTGAGAATGGTGATGAGCGTCACATAATCATCACATTCATCATGTTCTTGTGTGTGAATGAATATCTTAGAGAAGTAATAGGCTTGAATTGAATAGAAAAAAACAATAGTACTTTGCATTAATTCATGAGGAACAGCAGAGCTCCACACCTTAATCTATGGTGTGTAGAAACTCTACCATTGAAAATACATAAGAACAAGGTCTAGGCATGGCCGAATGGCCTGCCTCCCCAAATGGCATATGAATTCGAAAATAGGAAAAAGACCGATCCCTGATCAAGGATGATCAAAAGATTCCTAACACGATAGTAAAAAGTTCTATTTATACTAAACTAGTTACTAGGGTTACAGAAATAAGTAAATGATGCAGAAATCTACTTCCGGGCCCACTTGGTGTGTGCTTGGGCTGAGCATTGAAGATTTTACGTGTAGAGGTCTTCTTGGAGTTAAACTCCAGTTTGTAACCTGTTTCTGGCGTTTAACTCTGCTTTGCAACCTGTTTCTGGCGTTGAACTCTAGAATAGGGCAGAAAGCTGGCGTTGAACGCCAGTTTGTGTCATCTAAACTCGGGCAAAGCTGGAAAGCCCTGGATATCTACTTTTCAACGCAATTGAGAGCGCGCCATTTGGACTCCTGTAGCTCCAGAAAATCCACTTTGAGTGCAGGGAGGTCAGAATCCAACAGCATCTGCAGTCCTTTTTCAGCCTCTGAATTTGATTTTTGCTCAAGTCCCTCAATTTCAGCCAGAAATTATCTGAAATCACAGAAAAATACACAAACTCATAGTAAAGTCCAGAAATGTAAATTTTTATTTAAAAACTAATAAAAATATACTAAAAACTAACTAAATCATACTAAAAACTATGTAAAAACAATGCCAAAAAGCGTATAAATTATCTGCTCATCAATAGATAAGTAAAAATTGGGTTGCCTCCTAAGAAGCGCTTCTTTAATGTCAGTAGCTTGACAGTGGGCTCTCATAGAGCCTCACAGATACTCAGATCATGATGATGGCCTCCCAACACCAAACTTAGAGTTTGAATGTGGGGGTTCTGTTTGACTCTGTGTTGAGAGAAGCTTTTCATGCTTCTTCTCCATGTGTACAGAAAGAGATTCTTTAGCTTTAAACACGAGGTAGTCCTCATTCACTTGAAGGACTAACTCTCCTCTGTCAACATCAATCACAGCTTTTGCTGTGGCTAGGAAGGGTCTGCCAAGGATGATAGATTCATCCTTACTCTTCCTAGTGTCCAGGATTATGAAGTCAGCAGGGATGTAAAGGCCTTCAACCTTTACCAAGACATTCTCTACAAGTCCATAAGCCTGTTTTCTTGAATTGTCTGCCATCTCTAGTGAGATTCTTGTAGCTTGCACCTCAAGGATCCCTAGTTTCTCCATTACAGAGAGGGGCATGAGGTTTATACTTGACCCTAGGTCACACAGAGCCTTCTCAAAGGTCATGGTGCCTATGGTACATGGTATTAAGAATTTTCCAGGATCCGGTTTCTTCTGAGGTAATGTCTGCCTAATCAAGTTGTTCAGTTCATTGATGAGCAAGAGGGTTCATCCTCCCAAGTCTCATTACCAAATAACTAGGCATTCAGCTTCATGATTGCTCCCAGGTACTTAGCAACTTGCTCTTCAGTAATATCTTCATCCTCTTCAGAGGATGAATACTCATCAGAGCTCATGAATGGCAGAAGTAGGTTCAATGGAATCTCTATGGTCTCTGTATGAGCCTCAGATTCCCTTGGTTCCTCAAAGGGGAACTTCTTTTCGTTCAGAGGACATCCCATGAGATTTTTCTCACTGGGAATTACGTCCTCCTTACTCTCTCCAGGTTCGGTCATGTTAGTCATGGCTATGGCCTTGCACTCTCTCTTGGGATTTTCTTTTGTATTGCTTGGGAGGGTGCTAAGAGGAGTTTCAGTAATTCTCTTACTCAGCTGACCCACTTGTGCCTCCAAATTTCTAATAGGGGATCTTGTTTCAGTCATGAAACTGAGAATGGTCTTAGATAGATCAGAGACTACAGTTGCTAAGTCAGAGTGGCTCTGCTTAGAATTCTCTGTCTGTTGCTGAGGAGATGATGGAAAAGGTTTGCTATTGCTAAACCTATTTCTTCCACCATTATTGTTGTTGAAGCCTTGTTGAGGCTTCTGTTGGTCTTTCCATGAGAGATTTGGATGATTTCTCCATGAAGGATTATAGGTGTTTCTATAGGATTCTCCCATGTAATTCACCTCTTCCATTCCAGGGTTCTCAGGATCATAAGCTTCTTCTTCAGAGGAAGCCTCCTTAGTACTGCCTGATGCAGCTTGCATTCCAGACAGACTTTGAGAAATCTCATTGACTTGATGAGTCAATATTTTATTCTGAGCCAGTATGGCATTCAAAGTATCAATTTCCAGAACTCCTTTCTTCTGAGTTGTCCCATTGTTCACAGGATTTCTTTCAGAAATGTACATGAACTGGTTATTTGCAACCATTTCAATGAGTTCCTGGGCTTCTTCAGGTGTCTTCTTCAGATGAAGAGATCCACCAGCAGAGTTGTCCAATGACATCTTGGACAGTTCAAACAGACCATCATAGAATATGCATATGATGCTCCATTCTGAAAGCATGCCAGAAGGACACCTTCTGATCAACTGCTTGTATCTTTCCCAAGCTTCATAGAGGGATTCACCTTCCTTCTGTCTGAAGGTCTGGACTTCCACTCTAAGCTTACTCAATTTTTGAGGTGGAAAAAACTTTGCCAAGAAGGCATTGACCAGCTTTTCCCAAGAGTTCAGGCTTTCTTTAGGTTGTGAGTCCAACCATGTCCTAGCTTTGTCTCTTACAGCAAAGGGAAAAAGCATAAGTCTGTAGACCTCAGGATTAACCCCATTGGTCTTAACAGTGTCACATATTTGCAAGAATTCAGCTAAAAACTGATGAGGATCTTCCAATGGAAGTCCATGAAACTTGTAATTCTGCTGCATTAGAGAAACTAATTGAGGCTTAAGCTCAAAGTTGTTAGCTACAATTGCAGGAATTGAGATGCTTCTTCCACAGAAGTCAAAAGGGGGTGCAATAAAGTCACCAAGCATCTTTCTTGCATTATTGGCATTGTTGTTATTTTTGGCTGCCATGTCTTCTTCTTTTTCGAAAATTTCTGTTAGGTCCTCTCCAGAGAGTTGTGCTTTAGCTTCTCTTAGCTTCCTCTTCAAGGTCCTTTCAGGTTCAGGATCAGCTTCAACAATAATGCCCTTGTCCTTGTTCCTGCTCATAAGAAAGAAAAGAGAACAAGAAAGTATGGAATTCTCTATGTCACAGAATAGAGATTCTTTGAGGTGTCAGAGGAAAACACAAACAGAGGGATGAGGTAGGTAGAAATTCGAACATATGAAGAAGGAGAGAGAGAGTTCGAATTGCTAATTGAGGAGGAGTGTTAGTCCTTAAATAAAAAGAGGTGAGAATGGGAAAAATTTTCGAAAACAAATTTTTAAATAAAACTAAAAATTTTAAAATAATTAAAAAGAGTTTTGAAAAAGTGGTTGATGGTTTTTCGAAAATTAAAAGTGAGAAAGTGGTTAGGTGATTTTGAAGAAGATTTTGAAATCAGTAATAAAAAAGATATGATTGAAAATTATTTTGAAAAAGATATGGTTGAGAAGATATGATTGAGAAGATATGATTTAAAAAACGATTTAAAAAGAAATTTTTTGAATTAATGATATGATTGAGAAGATATGATTGGAAATTTTTTTTAAATTAATGACTTGGCTAACAAGAAATTTAAGAGATATGATTCTAAAATTCAAATATTGAACCTTTTTTAACAAGGAAGTAACAAACTTGAAATTTTTTTGAATCAAATCATTAATTGATAGCCAGGATTTTCGAAAATAGTGAGAGAAAAATGAAAAAAGATTTGATTTTGAAAAAGATATGATTTGAAAAAGATATTATTTTGAAAAATTATGAAAATTTGAAAAAGATTTGAAAACTTACCTCCCTTATGTTGTCCTGGCGTTAAACGCCAGAATGGATACCATTCTGGCGTTTAACGCCCAAAATACTACCCTTTTGGGCGTTTAACGCCCAGCCAGGTACCCTGGCTAGCGTTTAAATGCCAGTTTTCCTTCCTCACTGGGCGTTTTGAACGCTCAGCTTTTTTCTCTGTGATTCCTCTGCTGTATGTTCTGAATCTTCAATTCTCTGAATTATTGACTTGAAAAAACATAATTTTGAAAATTTTTTGAATTTTTAATGATGAGAGAGAGAGCAACAACAAAATGAAACTAATCATGAATAACTAAGATCAAATAAACAATGCATGCAAGAACACGTTGAATGTCAAGATGAACATCAACACATATTTTTAAGAAAAGAATGATATGTAAGACACCAAACTTAGAAATTTTCATTCTATAGACACTAATAATTCAAAATGCATATGAAAAACAAGAAAAGACACCAAACAAGAGAATTTAAAGATCAGACCCAAGAAAATCATCAAGAACAACTTGAAGATCAATGAAGAACATAATGCATATATTTTAGAAAAATGCAAGAAAATTACAAATATACAAGACACCAAACTTAAAATGTGACACTAGACTCAAACAAGAAACACAAATTATTTTTTATTTTCATGGTTTTAAATTTTTTTTGTATTTTTTTTCGAAAATTATTTTGAAAAGGAAAATAAAGAAATTCAAAATTTTTAATACGAATTCCAGGAATCATGCAATGTTAGTCTAAAGCTTCAGTTTAAAAAGATTAGACATGGCTAGCCAAGCTTCAGCAGGACATTACATACAACAGCCAAATTGAATGGAATCAACTAGCTCCTGTGATGATAAAAGCATCATCTGAAACTCTAGAATTCATTCTTAAAAATTCTGAAGTCATAGAATAATTTATTTTTTGAAATTTTTTTTCGAAAATAAAAGCTTAAAATAAAATAAAATTACCTAATCTGAGCAACAAGATGAACCGTCAGTTGTCCAAACTTGAACAATCTCCGGTAACAGTGCCAAAAACTTGGTGCATGAAATTGTGATTACACTTTTCACAACTCCGCACAACTAACCATCAAGTGCACTGGGTCGTCCAAGTAATACCTTACGTGAGTAAGGGTCGATCCCACGGAGATTGTCGGCTTGAAGCAACCTATGGTCATCCTTGTAAATCTCAGTCAGGCGAATTAAAATGGTTTTGAGGTATTGATAATTAAAATATAAACAGAAAATAAGATAGAAATACTTATGTAATTCATTGGTGGGAATTTCAGATAAGCATATGGAGATGCTTTGTTGCTTCTGAACCTCTGCTTTCCTATTGCCTTCTTCCAACCATGCGTTACCTCCTTCCATGGCAAGCTGTATGATCCTCTCGGATGAAAACAATTCCACATGCGCTGTCACCGCACGGCTAATCATCTGTCGGTTCCCGCTAGCATCGGAATAGGACCATTGTCCTTTTGCGCATTGTCACTTGCGCCCCACATTCGCAGGTTTGAAGCTCGTCACAGTCATCCCTTCGCAGATCCTACTCGGAATACCACATACAAAGTTTAGACTTTCCGGATCTCAGGAATGGCTGCCAATAATTCTAGCCTATATCACGAATGTTGTAATCTTAGATTAGAAACCCAAGAGATACGCACTCAAGCTATTGCAGATAGAACGGACGTGGTTATCAGGCACGCGCTCATAGGTGAGAATGATGATGGGTGTCACGGATCATCACATTCATCAGGTTGAAGTGCGAGTGGATATCTTAGAGAAGAAGTAGGCGTGAATTGAAGAGAAAAATAATAGTACTTGTATTAATTCATGAAGAACAGCAGAGCTCCACACCTTAATCTATGGGGTGTAGAAACTCCACCGTAGAAAATACATAAGTGAAAAAGGTCTAGGCATGGCCGAATGGCCAGCCTCCCAAAGAGGATTCAATCATCAAAACATGATTAAAAGATTGATAGATCCAAGATGAAAATACAATAGTAAAAGGTCCTATTTATAATGAACTAATGGCCTAGGGTTTACAGAAATAAGTAAATGATGCAGAAATCCACTTCCGGGGTCCACTTGGTGTGTGTTTGGGCTGAGCATTGAATCTTTCACATGCATAGGCTATTTTTGGAGTTAAACGCCAGCTTTGGTGCCAGTTTGGGCGTTTAACTCCAATTCTGGTGCCAGTTTGGGCGTTTTACGCCAGAATTCCTTGGGCTGACTTTGAACGTCAGTTTGGGCCATCAAATCTTGGGCAAAGTATGGACTATTATATATTGCTGGAAAGCCCAGAATGTCTAATTTCCAACGCAATTGAGAGCGCGCCAATTGGGCCCCTATAGCTCCAAAAAATCTACTTCAAGTGCAGGGAGGTCAGAATCCAACAGCATCTGCAGTCCTTTTTCAGCCTCTGAATCAGATTTTTGCTCAGGTCCCTCAATTTCAGCAAGAAAATACCTGAAATCACAGAAAAACATACAAACTCATACTGAAGTCCAAAAATGTGATTTTTATTTAAAAACTAATAAAAATATAATAAAAACTAACTAAATCATACTAAAAACTACCTAAAAACAATGCTAAAAAGCGTATAAATTATCCGCTCATCAGGCATCTTTCTTGTGATCGAGAAGACGGCTCGGTTCGTCGTGGAGGGGACCTCGTGCGCTCCCGGGAGGAAGCCACAGAGGCCTCCCCTCTGTGCTCGGCCCCGCGGCCTGGTTCTCCAAGACCCAGTACAACGTCCATTCAGGCGACCCCCACAGACGATCCAATGTTCGGTAGCTCGTGTACCGGACGGGTCTGGATGATGCTTCGGTTGGTGAAATGAGGTGTCGCCTGGCTCTGGGTTACTGGGTTGGAGGTGGAGTAGTCGACGTTCCGAACTCTTTGTGTAGAAAAGGGGGGTGTCACCTGCAAAGACACTCCGACGCTCTAGTCAGTCAGGTGTGCAGGCGAAAAAGGCATAAAGTGATGTGTGTCGTACCTCGGGAGAGGGATAGGACCCTCCCCATATATACCGTGTCAGAAGTGGGTCCCACAAGGGCAGACCCACCTTCCTCGAAGCTTCCCCCTACAGCTGTAGCAGAGCTGTCAAGGACGCGTGTCCGGGCCGGCAGTTGGGCGCCTCGCACCCGACCGTTCGGGTCGGATGGACTACGGGTCGGGTCGGCCCGAGTGATGTTGGGCCAGGCCGTAACAATTATTTTATTAATTTTTTATTTTAAAAGATTCTTTTGTAAAGATTTTTTTTTTGCTTTATATTATTTTTCTTTTGTGTAATGAAGATCAAATTCTAAATAAGATAATTTTAAATTATTATTTTTCTAGTATTACTTACCAGTTCTATTAGAAAGACAACGAAAAATCTGAACAACGTGAATAACGGGCTAATTTTTTGGCCCAGCAAAGATTAAAAAAAAACCACCCAAATCAAATAACAAAAAAATTTTTTACTTTACCTTTTCAAATTTTAACCATCCGCTATTACTCCTGATTTTAAAATTTTAAATTTTAAATGGCTGATTTTCAAATTTTAAAATCTGTTAATAATTATTTAAATAATTAGAAATCTGAATTTTAATTGCCCCCGTCGGTCCTTCCCTCACTAGCCAGCTTCAACGTCGTCGAGCTTTTTCTCCATCAAGTCGTCAGTTTTGAATGAAAATAACATACCTAATAAAATGAACATCTAGAAAATTTTATTGTATCTACATAAATCTAATCCAAATTAAATGAACATCCACTTTGAAATGAAAATAACCGTCTATATACTTAGTAAAATGAACATCCACATCCAAAAAAAAAATTTAATTTTTATTAAACAAAGGAAAAAATGTAAAAGGGCATATAACCACCTTATGATTTGATGTAACCATAAAATTGGAAAAACAAAAAACAGAAAAAATTTGAATAGATAAAAGAGACATGAGTGAGAATTAAAAGTAAGTAATTTATTTGATATATTATTGCCTTTAAGCACGTGTGTGGTATATCTAACATACTCACACGGTTACTTCAAACAGCGGCATTGTTGAGTTTTTGGTGGCGTATGCGAAGCCCGCGGCGGCATCAGTTGGAATCCACGGCGGCATCGGCACGGCCGACTGGGAGGGGTGGTTGTAACGGCGCAAGTGAGGCTACGACAGCGAGAAGAGGACCGGAGATTGAGACAAAAAAACAGCTAAATTTTATTTTATGTAGCATTCATTAATTATTACAACAATTAATAAATATTAAATAAGATAAATTATAGCTATTTTTAACTAATTTTCTTTAGTTATCAAATATTTTTATAAAACTAATTAACAATCTAATTTTTAATTAAAATTTAATTTTCTTTTTTACTTCATGGTTCACGTTATTCAAATTTATTATTGTTTTCTATACTTTCTCGTTACTTATCGATGTGACATTAGGAACAAGCACGGGAGGCCTTGTAACTACAATCTTAACTCCTCTAAATAAATATAACTGTCCACTTTTTGTTACTAAAGATATCAAACCATTTTACTTGAAACATTGCTCAAGAATTTTCCTATAACATAAGTAATAATTCGCTTTTCAAATATATCCTTTCATCTTTCTTTTTAACACATATAGTTACCTTTTATCTTAAGGGTATTATTACACATTTACACATAAAACTAATCAAGTTTCATTCTTTTTATATAAATATGTAATTAAGTGGTATTATATATAGTATTTGTTTGGAAGTCATTAAATTGATAAAAATAGATTTTTTTAATAAAAAAATATTTTTTTATTTTTTAGTGTGTTTATCAAATTTCTAATAGTAAAAATAAAAACACTAGAAAAAAAATATCATTTTTGAAAAGTTACAATTTACATCTTTTTTTAAAATTCACGTAATAAACGAAAAAAAAGTACTTTTATGTTATTTTATTCAAACATAATTGATAGATAAAAAAAAATTATTTTACATGAGATATCCAAATATAAAATTACTTTTATTTTTGTAAATTTTTTTTTAAAAATATCATTAAAAAAAAGATATTTTCCGAAAATGACGCCCAAACAAGCCCATATAAATAAAGTTAGTTTATATTTATGTATTTATTATTTTAAAATAAATAATTACTTTTATCAACCTAAAAATTTTGGATTGAATGTCAATAAATATAAAAATGTACACTAAAAATTCATTAAAATAGAGCTCCACATATTCAAAAAATTATACAAATCCATATTATTTAATTTCTTATAGTGGGCCTAGCTATGTTGAACAACGAACATTACCGGCTGGCAAAGGTAATAAAATCATTGTGGGGACCAAAGGATGATGGGAAATACTTGCATAAAGTGCTCATGGAGAAGCTTGGAATACCAATCTTGTCATTCCCACCTTTAATATGAAGTCGTTGCAACCAATTACATTCTCAATCTTACAATGTTCCTTTCCTTTTCTATTTTTCTCCTTAGAAATTAAAAGAATGAAATTTAACTCATTACATTATGTATGGATATTTATTTCATTGATATTAAATTTTGATGTAACTCATCTCTGCTTTCAAAGACTATTTGATATTATAATTTATCGTAGCAAAGCAAGCCAAGCACACTCATTCAATTTTTTATTTTGCTCGCCATTAATATCATACTAGTTGCCAGCAAGGCGAGTTTGCACTGAAAAATTAATATTAAAT
The DNA here is from genome assembly GCF_003086295.3 of Arachis hypogaea. NCBI lineage: Eukaryota > Viridiplantae > Streptophyta > Magnoliopsida > Fabales > Fabaceae > Arachis > Arachis hypogaea. Next base: position 116,340,463 of record NC_092053.1, read on the forward strand.
AATTAAATGACAGATAATAATGATAATAATAATTAAAAATAATTTAAATTACATTTAGTTAGATTTATATGTGTTATATAAAATAATATAATAAATAATTTTAGTTATAATTTTTTGCATTTTTATATTAATTTTATAAACCATTTAAAATCAAAGTAAAATTTCTTAATGATCAATGAAATAAAATTGAATTTTTTATATTTTATTTAGATCTCAAAAAAAAAAATCAAATACTTAAAACTTGTAAAAAGACCAATTCTTTTCTAATAGAAGTATAAATTCTCTATCTTATTATTAAATATTATTTGAACATATTTTTATTAAGATATAATATAAGTAAAAGAAAAGGAAAAAAATCAAGGAAAAAAACATATAGGTTTGAATAAAGGAGAGTTCTATGGTGTGGATGGGATTAAACATCCATACCTGTGGATATTATGTGGACATCTTGTTCGGTGAACACGTTTTCGTTGTCCATGCTCACAGGTTCGGCTGATGGGAAAGTATGTCAAGAAGTAACAGTGGTTTTGCAGATGTACTACACAATGTAGAAAAATTAATAAATGTAATGAAATGCTAATTATTTTTTGACAAGTTGGGACTTATGAAAAAGTTGTATTTTTTTTTTGTATATGTGGCCATGAAAAATAATATTTTATTTTTCTGTTTTATTAGTAACATACATCACATATTTATTTATTTATTTTTTTAGGTTAAATATCAAAACAATACACTGCATTCTTTTATTTTCTTTATCCATTTAACAATATACAATTCCTTCCATTATACGAGAATACCATGACAAAAAAAAAGTTAGAGAAACTTTGCTACATTTTCTGGAAATTAAAAAATCAGATTACCCAAACAAATCCAAAAACATATTAGCCCATTTTTTTTAATGCTATCTTTGACTTGTTTTTAACTACAAAAAAATTTATTTCTGTACAGTTACATAAAAATGGTGACCCAAGTCCAACATCCAGTAATGACCACATACACAAAAAAAATACAACTTATCCATTAATTTTAACTTGCCAAAAAATAATTAATATCTTATTACATTTATTAATTTTTTTATATTGTGCAGTGTATATACAAAATCACTGTTACTTCCTGACATACTTTTTCCATCCGTCGAACCTGTAAACATGGACAACCAAAACATATTCATTAAACAAAATGTTCACATAATATTCATAAGTATGGATGTTTAATCCCATCCATACTATAAAACTCCCCTTGAATAAATACTAACTCTAGATTGGATGTTGTCAAAGAATAAAGTTAATGACCATATAATGTCAACGTTTCTTCAAAAAAGAGTTTACTTCAGTTATGATTATGTGTATATTGAAAAAAGTAATATAAAATGCGAGTTGGTGGTCTTTTTTTTTCTAAAATTCTAAATGAGATAAATTATTATAATTTTCTACTATATAAATTAGTTCTAAAGAGAGAATCCAGTTGCGTTGCTAAGAAATATAGACGAGTCAAATGATTTATGTATTGAAATTAGCCTACTGTGAGAAGAGAGAAAAATTGTGTAATAGAGTGTATAACTTTTGCGGATTTTTTATTCTAATAAATAAATTAATTATAATAATTATTAAAATAAATAATTTAAAAAATATTTATCGAAATAAATATCTCTCTTATCTTGTTTATACTATAAACGAGATAATTTTGCAATGTAAATCAGATAAGAGGAGTGAACACAAAATGTGTATATCTTGTTTACAGCGTAAACAAGATACATAGATTTTTAAAAAAAAAAATTTAAAAATAATAAAAAATATTAATATTATTAATAATTCAAATGCAATTAGTACATACAAAGGTTGGTAGAAGAGATTAAAATGGATATGTTTGATCAATTAGTACTCAAAAAGATTGATGGATAGTGGGAAGCGAATTGAAACGGTTATCTCTCAGCACTAATTCCATCAACTTTTTTGAGTACTAATTGATCAAATATATCCATTTTAATCTCTTCTACCAACCTTTTTATGTACTAATTGTATGCTAAAAATTTGGATTATTGATAATATTAATATTTTTTATTATTTTATTTTTTTTTTAAAAAATACATGTATCTCGTTTACACAGATATATATCTTGTTTACAATGTAACGAGATATGTGTATATCTCGTTTACACACGTTAGATACATACAAAATTATCTCGTTTATAATGTAAACGAAATAAGAAAGGGATATTTATTTCGGTAAATATTTTTTAAATTATTTATTTCGATAATTATTATAGTTTATTTATTTATTAAAATAAAAAATCCTAACTTTTGCAGGTAATAAAATTAAAAAATTATTTTGATTCAAAGAATGAATCTTATTCCCAACGAGATATTATCTGTAAATTTTAAAAAAGACAGTTTTTATTTATCCTGATAATAAAAAAGTCTCAAGAACAAACATGATTTAGAATTAGAATTTATTATCTTCGAAATTTTTTTTTACTCAGATAATTTTATGTTGTATTATCATGGATAAATAGCAATGATGAATTTCAACTTTTATTGCAAAATTATGATCGCCTTCTAAAAAATTGTATTATAAACAAGGTATACCGATAAATCTTTTAGAATTTAACACGAAATAGTTTTAACCTTTAATTTTTTTCCTCATCAATTATAATACATACTATTGTCAAAAATAGAATTATTTGTATTTATAGGTTTAATGAAAAAAATACTTATGCTTTTTAAAATGAGTAATGCTACAAATTTAAATTTTTTTATGAACTAAATCTAATTAAATTAAATAATAAAACTTAAAATAATATTAGTCATAACTAATTGTTATTATGTTAGACTAACTTAATTAAATTAAATTAACAAAAAAACTTAAATATGTAACATTATTTTTTTAAATTCATTCCTCTATTTTTAATTTAGCACTTAGTTACATATGAAATATTGTATATTTCTCTTATTTATGTGTAAGCGTTTTATTATATACAATATATAATAATGCTATACAATTTTATTTTGATTATTTCTATATTTTGCTCCTATAATTGATTTACGAAAAGAATTGCTAAAAAATTTTAGATTAACTATTTACAAAGTTAAATTTTTTAGAATAATTAATTAAAGCAATTTGAATAAAAAATTAATACTTAAATTAGATGCATATCACTTGAGTGTATATATGTATAAAGTGCTACCCGTCACATGTTTTAAACTTGTTGGATGTTAAAGTTCGATGATGTAAAAAATTTACAACATTTAGTGCTTTTTTTGAATGCCATGACACCACACTATACAAGGTAATTTATATATACAGATAGGGGTGTCCATCGTATCCGCAGATCCGCGGTAAATATCCGCATCCGATCCGAAAATTGCGGATACGATCCGATCCACAAATTGATCGGATCGGATCCGATCCGCACTCTTTGCGGATTGGATCGCCGATATCTGCTCTACATCTGCGTATCCGATCCGCGGATCCGCAGATCCGCACTATAATAATTAAAATATATATATATATGTTTGGTATTATATTTACTTGTTTGTATGTTTTAGTTAGTAATTATTATTCATATATTGTATTATTTTATTTTTGTTATTTAGAGAGAGTTCGATTAAAAATAATTTAGGAATAAATAAGTTTAAAACTATGAAAGAAATATTTTTATCGAATTCTTTTACATAGAAATATGATTAAAAAGAGAACGTTTAATTATGCGGATATATTCGATATCCGATCCGATCCGATCCGCAAATGTACGGATCGGATCGGATCCGACACTAAAAAGTGCGGATATCATATCCGATCCGATCCGATGAAAATTGTGCGGATCGGATCGAATTTTCGCCCATATTCGATACGATCTGATCCGCGGACACCCCTATATACAGATGGCTCTTACCTTAGAGCATCTCCAACGGGCAAATATTTGGAACCCTCCTACTGTGTTATCAAAGAGAAAAGAGAAATGGGACGTTGGAGAGGAACTCACTTGAGTTCCTTCACGCAATTCAAAACGAGAGAGTCCCTCTAAATGGGGACTCCCATTAACCAATACACAATTGCCAAATGGCAAGTAAAATAAAAAATAAATAATTATATTATATAATTAAATAATAATTAATTTAATAATAATTATAATGACTAATTATATTAAATATTGATATTTTTATTTAATTAATAATTTATATTAATTAAGTAATTAAATTATAATTAATTTATTAATAATTATAATAATTAAATAATTAAATTTCTATTTAATTAATAATTTATATTAATTATTTATATCATAATTAATATTAAATATTATTTATATTTATATTGTTATATTAATTTAGCCGTTGCAAAACTAGCCGTTGTAAAAATAGCCGTTAGAAACTAGCCATTACTATGTTACCGTTATTATTAATAAATTAATATTTTGTTACTCTATATATACCATTTAGATACACTTTTATTCTCACACTCTCTACTACTCTTCTTCATCTTCCAAGTTTACAAAATCATAATTCTGCTACTATTATTTTTTGTTCGAAAAAATGGATCCAAACTAACTCTACTCTTTCTTCAATTACTTACAAAACTTTCCTCAAATTTCAAATACCCAACAATCTCAAACCTCAAACTCTCAAGTTCCAAACCAAAACTTCACACTACCAAATACATTTCAAAATGTAAATCCACAAAATCTTTCTAATTTCAATTTTCAAGCTCCTTGTAATAATCAATTTCCTATATTCCAACCGCAAAATCAAAATTCACAAACACCCCATTTTCCATTTTCATCCATATTCAACCCCTCTATCGGAAATGTTACTCCAACTTCCTTGCCATTTCCAACTCAATTAAGTGCATCAAGACATAACTCATCTGGTGTTGGTGGCTCTTCTAACCCATCCTCTCAAACTCCTATACAATCTAGTCCAAATTCGCAATATTCAGATTTTGCCAACCCTCGTGGATTAGATGCTATCGACCTCAATGATGATGATATTGAAGATCAGAGGCAAGATAGTATTCAACATTGGCATTGGAAAGAGGATGAGATGCTGATCAGTGCATGGTTAAATATTTCAACTGACCCTGTAGTTGGTACCGATCAAAAGGGGAAAACATTTTGGAGTCGAATTCATAGCTACTGTGTAGAATTTTTCTCCGACATGACAAGGGGGGTAGTTACATGTAAGAAACGATGGTATAAGATCAACAAGGTTGTTGCACAATTTGCTGGTTGCTACGATCAAGCTACTCGAAACATAAGGAGTGGTTCGAACGCTGATGATATAAAGGAGTTGGCTTATAAACTTTATTCCACACATTATGGTCAAAAATTCACTTTTGAGAGGCATTGGAACATGCTTCGGTTGGAGCAAAAATGGAGAAGCCAACTACCTACACAGAGTGGCGGCTCAAAGAGAACCAAGGTTAGTGCAACTGGAGCATACTCATCCTCATCAAACCCAGAAACACCGTTGGCTGACGAACCCGGTGTGGAATCTCCCGTTCGCCCACAAGGATCAAAGAAGAGCAAGCGAAAAGGTAAGGAAAAAGCACAGATGTCTGAAGATTTTAGCGAAAGAAAATCATCGGTTGTCAAAAAATTATCTCTCATGGAAGATATTAAGAATGTTAGAGAAAAGGAACTAATGGAAAGGGAAAAAGAAAGAGAAGAGGAGAAGGAACATAGAGCAAAAATGATGGCAATCAAAGAGAAGGAGTAACAAATTCAAACGGCGATGAAAGAACAAGAATTACAAGCTCAAGCGGCAATGAAAGAACAAGAATTACAAACTCAGAGGTATATTAAAGAAATGGAGATAAAAACAAAAGAAAGGAAAATGGAAAGGATGGCCAAGGAAAGGGAAAGGGAGATGGATATGCAAATACTTAATGCTGACACGTCTACAATGAGTGAAAAACGACGAGCTCTTCATGAGATTGCATGTGAGAAAATAATCACCAAGTGGTTTACTTAATGGTTCCTTATATTCGTAGAGTTATGTAGTATGTTCTTATTTTTATTGCGTATTACTGGTATGTGATGTAGTTTGTTTTATTTATTTCTGATGTAAGTTTTTAAATTAGTCAATATTATTGTGCCGTTATTGTTCATGAAAGTGACCGTTGCAAAACTAGCCGTTAAGTAGCCGTTGCAAAACTAGCCGTTGCAAAACTAGCCGTTGCAGAGCTAGCCGTTGCAAAACTAGCCGTTGCAAAACTAGCCGTTAAGGTACTTACTGCAGACACACTTATAAATATCAACTATCAATGACTCCGCAACTCCACTTCAACTCTACTTTCTCACCTCGAAATGTAAGACCCAGAACTTTTGAAAAGTCTTATTATGATCAAGTCTCAAATCATATAGTTATTTACAGCCTTAATTTCAGAAATTATTTTAGTAATGATAATTAAGGCAAGTTTTGATTTATTGGATTTGAGATAAGTTATGATTATTATCCAATTTTACAATTATTGGATTATTTTTTATATTCAGAGTATAAAGTTGATAGTTATGAAATAATAAGGATTTTATATGATTTGGATTAGATAAGTAATATTTTAAAATATTACTATTGCTATTTTGGAGAAGAAATTAAGTATATTATTTCTAATTATTTGATTTGGGCATTTTATTGAAAATAATTTGTGAAATTGGTGAGCAAATGGTATTTTCTATATATAATTAGTATTGGATTTAATTTGGATTTCAATTACTATATTATTCCCGATTTTAAGTGAAATTACCAAATTGCCCTTAACCCTAAGTTTAAAAAAATGAAACCCTAAACCTCCAACCCAGCAGCCGAAACCCTACCTGCCTTCCCTTTCACCCACGGACAGCAACACCCATGGTTTCCCCTTCCACAACTGAAAGTAGCAGAATCAAAGAGGGAAAGGGAGATTGAGCTGCAGCGAGAGCGGGAGGAGGGAGCTCATCGCTGCCATCGCGCCTCACCGCGCCGCGCCGCCGTAGCAGTCCATGCTGCCAGGGTCACCGTCGCACCACCATGTTGCCACCGATTTGACGCCGTCGAAGTTTCCTGCGTCGCCACTATTCGTGCAGAAGAGGGTTTGAGGGGAAGCAGCTGTCGCACGCGAGCCAGAGGAGCTCATCCTCGCCGATCTGTCACTGTCGGGGTCACCGCACTGTCGTCCTTGCCAGCTCCGAACGAGAAGCACGATAGGGCTCCGTTTCTGTTTCCCTGGTCCGCCGTGAGTGAGCGACGTTGGGAGAGAGGAGTCCCTGTGGAGCCACGAGCTGCGTCGGTCGCCACCACGTCGCGTCGGAGAGGAAGGTTGAGACTGAGCGCCGCTGGGAGAGAGGACGACGCGAGCTGGAGGTCCGGTCGTTGCTGTGCTATGGAGCAGACTGAACCGCGCCGTGCTGTTGGGGTTCTCACCGTCGCCGGAAAAGGATTCAGGCCGCCGCAGGTGTCGCGGTCGGAAGAGGAAGCTGTGCCCTGTGTTTTGACCGCCGGGAGTGGTTCTGTGACTTCCGGGATCATCGCCGGAGCTCCGAGCTGAGCCTCTGCCACTTGAGACCCTGCTGCCATCGCCGAAAAAGGTTGCCGGTAAGGGTTTTAATTGTGGTTTCTGTCCTTTTTGAATTCCGGGAATACTATAGTCACTGCGTGTTGGTTTCAGTTGGCGCGATCGGAAATTGTCGTCGCTGCCGCTTGAGGTGGCTGCCGGGCTGCCGTTGAACCGGTTTGAGAGACCGCCGCTGTTCGGTTCAGCCGTTCCTTCTTCGTTTCGGTAAGTAAGTATGTTTCGGAAAGCCTCACGTTAGTATTTCGTCGCGTTTGGTTAATGAATATGAATCTTGATAACGTGGGACCGAGTCCTGATTATTGTATGTTGCGATTAGTGTTGCTATGGTTATTGTGAACGTGGCTGGGAGCTGAGGTTTTGGTTGCCGTCAGTTCGGGTTGAGGCGGAAATGGACTTGATGAGGCGTTTGGATTATGGAACTGCGTTTTGAGGTAGGGGCGCTTTCCGAAAACTATAGTTTATTATTGGAATTATTACATATGGGTACTGATGTGAGATATTGTGTATGTGGTGATTGGATCTGCCTTATGTATCAATTGATTGACTCAAATAACTATGGATGTTGGCTTGGATGAATTGTTGTGTGGCTTGTGAAATATAATGTTTGAAGTTGATTCTTTAAATATTTGAAATGAGTTTAATCCGTTGAGGATTGGTTTGAATTGAGTCAATTAATTTGATGATGTGAAAGATAGAATGCTCTTGAAATTCAGCCTGGGTTGCTTTAATTGCTCTGGTTTTGATAAATGATTTATTGCTGAACCGATTCTTTAAAGCTTTATAAATGAGTTAAATCGGTTGATATTGAGTTGATTTTTGAAATGGTTTCCTTGAGGTATGCCATTGAGGCGACTGTTGGATTTAGCTTGCTTTTGAATTGATTTCTGGTTTTGAGCTGTTGAAAAGGAATGAGAAACAGTTTAGTTGGGACCCGAACCGGGTGGCAAAAGTCCAAGTTTTAGGGGAGGTGCTGTCGAAATTTCTATAAAATCCGAGTCTTTATTGAAATGTTGTCTGGAAAATGATGAGTTAAAGACTTCTACTATTTTATTTGAATTATCAAGAAAAGGATGATTCATGCTTTCGAAATGAGTTAGTAAAGAGGGAATTGTGATTTAGTCTTGCTTCTTAAGAAAGGCATTGTATCTCTTTCAAGAGAAAGTTATTTAGATGAAACTTGTGTTTTAAAGCTGTTTGAATGCGAAAAGGGTTTATGCCTTTGGATTTGACTTGGGGGTTTCAATTAAAGGAGTTTCAATGACTTTGAAAGAACCTGAATGTCTATTGACAAGTTTTATTTTGAAATGTTTTGAGAAAGGTTTTAAGTACTCTTTGAACTCTGAACTTTTGCAAGACTAAAACAATTTTGAACAGTTGAAATGCTTTAGAATTTATCATGGGGGTTGAAGCTGGTTTTGCCTAAGTAAAGGAAATGGCTTTGAAAGAAGTAAATGATTACGTGACTCGGTTTGGCTTAGATCCTATTTTATTACTCAAATCGGAAAGCCAAAGTTTTAATGATTTTAAATGAATTTGGCGAAATGAGTTATGTTATTCTCCCCTAAAGACTTGGGACTCTGCCGAGAAACTTTTGTTATAAAATCCCATTGTTGGATGGGTGATTTTGAATATCTCAAAGAGGCTTTTAACTTGCCATGATTATGGAAGTTTTGGAAAGAGGATGCCGAAAATGGCATTGTTTTAAAAGGGGAATTTACCTTGAGTAAAAGTGGCTTATGAGCCTGAGATGATTTGAGAAATGAGATCTTTAAAGCCAATGTTGAAAAGAGTTGAAACTTGATTTCAAAGTGAAATGAATTGAGAAAATGATTTATGGCTTAAATGCCGATTTCATAAATCTGATGATTTTGAATGGTGGAAGTGCTGTTTTATTATGAGCCGGAATGGCTATGTATGATTATGAATATTGACTGGTTCTGGATTGAACCGTGAGCCGGAATGGCTGTGTATGATTATCAATATTGGCTGGTTCTGGACTGAACCGTAAGCCGGATGGCTGAGATGGATGTTGATCCATGGATGAGAATGAATGCATGTATATGCTGAATTATTGATAATTGTGATTTTTGCACTTCCACTATTGGAGATGAGGGTTTTCCTGGGTAGTAGCAATGGCTAGCCACCATGTGCTCCAGGTTGAGACTCGAAGCTCTGTTAACCCAATGTCGTAAGTGTGGCCGGGCACTGTGAAAGGCCCGGATGAGCTCGCCCCCATAAATATTCACCAGTGATGGTGATGGATAAATATTCACCAGTGAGGGTGATGGATATGGATCATGATTATGATCAAGTTTATGATGAGTATAACTCGAGTTGGGGATGCACGACAGAGGGACAGTCCAATGGTTAGCTACCAGGACTTGTCGGGTTGGCTCTATAACCGACAGATGATATCATCAGCCACTAGGGACAGGCATGCATCATATGCATTTGTGTGACATTGGTTGGGTGTGCATATTATACTTGGTTTGCCTATGTGATTAATTGCTAACTGTTCTACTTGTAATAACTGTTTGTTTGTGCTTGAACTTCCTATCTGTGTTTGCATCAGGGACTCTGTTGGATTGTGGTGATTGGTTGTTGGTTGGATTGTTTGGGCCTAGGGCTGTGGTCTGAAAGAGATGAATTGATGGTTAATTTCGGTTTTGTGTTTCTGGTTTGGAATAAAATTATGAAAGGCTATTTTGGTTCTGCATAGATAAACCGTTTTGAAAGGCTTTTGAGTTTTTGAGCATTGAATGGTTCCTCTTTCAGAAAAGATTTTCGACTTTACTTTTACTGTAAATCGTTGTTTTTGAAAAGAGGCATAAGACGGTTATTAATCACTGGTGCGATTATCTTCACGTATCCTATTACAGTAATTCCCAAAAACCCTCTACTGAGAACCCTTTCGAGGATGATGTTCTCACCCCCCTACATTTTTCCCCTTTCAGGATACGGGCGCAGAAGTTACGAAGAGTTTATCTAGTTGTTGTTGAGATGCTCTGTATTGCTTTAGATTATTATTCTTGTACCCTCGCCTTTATCTTGATATAATCTGTAAGAGGGATAGGGATTGTATTGGATTATGTTTGTAATATTATTTATATATATTTATGTATATATATGAATGTACTCTTTATGAGTTTTTGTAAGTTGTATGGTATTTATGGATGTACGTTATCGGACGATATTATTTTGGGAGCGGTTTTGCGGTTAAAAGTTTCAAACAGGCTCATATTTTAGTATTAAATATTATAAGTGTCGTTGTAATATCCGAGCTATCAGAGTTGCACAGCCGGAAGCATTGCCTTTGGTAGTCAGGGTGTTACATTATGGTATCAGAGCAGTTCTTCCTGTAGAGCCTGAGGAATGGACTGATTATGCTTCAATTGCATACTCTGAGTGTTTGTCATGTATTAGGTCTTGTCGAATGACGAGAATTAGAGCCTTATGCACATGACGATCTATTGATTTAACGCTGTTAGTCTTGCATTGCATAATTCCTGATATTAAGTTTGGCTGGCTTAATACTAGTGAATTATGTATATGAAAGCACTGATGGGTTATCATAGATGAAATACGAGTTGAGTAAAGCGAATCGCGGGCTTTGGGAACGTTAAAAACCATTTCTCGAGGCTATTCAGTTGTGTGTCTTGAATTTTATTCGAGTCGATCTGTTCTTTTTTACCCTAACCTGAAGTTCTTGTTTGCTAATCCTTTCGAAAAGTAATTTGATGTTCCACTCTATTTCTCTATTCATATGCATTCTTGTTTGATCTTAATTGCATATGCTTGTTTGGAATCCTTGTTGCATCTATTTTCCTCTGTTTGAGTTCTTCTTGATTCAAGTATTCTTTGATATAGCCTTGAACTTGTCTTAATGTGCTGTGACTTTTAACTTCGGGTTCTGAGTCCATTCTTTGAGAAATTGTTGATTCAGTTTTTCTCTTACTTGACAGTGATCACAGCCAATTTTGAGATTTTATAAATTGCTGTTGATTAGATATATACTTTTCTATATATGAGACTTTGGAATTATTTATACAGTTTAGCAACTCTCTATTTTAATACCTTGCTTGTGTTTTTACCGGTTCACGGAATTGCACTTACTTTAAAAGTAAATTGACTTTCTAGCAATTTTAATATAGTTCCAATGCACATCTTCAATTGATCATGTATTTGGAGTATTTTTCAAAATTCTGGGAAGAAAGGGGATTTTTCGCTTTTATCCCGGTTGAGTTTCGTTTGGTAAACTTCACTTAATTTATTTTGATTTGAGTTTGGTTTATCATACTACATGGTTTATGCCATGGTTGTTCTTTTGAAAGTGTTGGACTCATAGCTTTTTCATATGAACAGGCTAAATTCTCTATTTAACCTTTCATCCCTATGAATGTCATACTTTACTTTATTTTTGAGTAATCTTTTACATTTTGTGAACATTACCATTGATCTTGGTTTGTCCTCTCTTGTGAATCTCATCCTTATGAGGGTCAGTTTAATTCGTTTCAAGTTAGTGCATTGTTTATTCTCCCATTATCTCTACAAGAGTTTTTAGTCAAAGATTTATCATTGAGAAATCACAAATGATTGAGTTGTCTTTTCTTATGACTTTTTCTTTTGGATCAATTGAAAGCTTGTTTGATGACTCATGCCTAGTGAATCTTGTTTGGACTACTTTGGTTTAAGATCTTTTCTAGTATGGCTTGACTCCTTTTTAGTACATCTTAAAGTTCTTGAATGTCCTTCTGAGATGGTGATTTCAAGAACACTTTTGGAGTCTTGTTCTGAACTTTTTAAAGAAGTTTTTAATTCTCTTTGAAGAAATATTAAACGGAATTTACTTTCTGTTGCTTGATTGAGATTGAAAATCATTGTTCAATTTTGATGAAGTTAATTTAAAAATCGGCATGCGCTATTTTAAATGAGGCCTTGGAGAGCTTCCTTGTTTAGTGAAAATCGGTTCGTTTGTAACACATCACTTATTTCCTTTACCAAATTGTAAGCAAATTTTTACTTCTGAGTTTCTTTTCTAAAAAGAGTTTAACTCCCTCTTTCGTACTGGCTATAAATGTTATACACGCTTGTTTGAATATGAAATTTTGAGAATTTTGAACAAGCGTTTGATTACTTTCGAGTTTTTATGAACTGCTTTTGGGTAAGTTGTGCATCTAAATATCTTTCTAAAATATTTGAGGAAATATTTTAGCTCTTAGCCAAAGTTGTGTGTATTTTGTTTTTGAACTCTACAAAATCTACTTCAACATGAAATTGTATTGAAGTAAAGCCACATTTATGCTTTTGCTACTCTCTTGAAGGATGTTTGCTACTCAACTTTTCTTCTAGACTGCGAAGTGGTTTTTTTTGCAAGTTTTAGACTCTTTCATGAACAAAGTATTCAGAGTATTTTAATCGTGCTCTTGAGTTCTGTGAGCTTTGTCTTGGGTTTGAAATATTCTCTTCTGTAAACCTCATGCTTCCTCGACTTAGCTTGAGTTTGTTTCAAACTGATGCGCTGGTTTTCTTCGTATTGATCCTGTTGAACTTCTTTGACCCAAGGGTTATCTTTGATGTTGTCAATTGATTTATTTCTAGCAAACTTCATTGCTTGAGCGTCTTTGTTTATCTGGGAATTGGATACATTCTCTTAAATCTATGAGCATTATCCTTGATATTGTTCCTCCTTGCTAGAATCTTGTATCCTTCTGAGTAGACTCGAGAATTGTTTTGATATCACGTGTGACTTGTAAACGTAATAACGCGATGCGTTAGTTCTTTAAGACGTGATATGTGTATACGGAATTTGAAGCGGTAGGTGTACAACGTTAAGAGTTGTGTGTGTTTTGTTCCTTGCGAACGGGTTTGCGGTCGTTAGGCTTATGATCGGTTATGGGGATTGTAAAGAGCTTGATGGAGTTGGAAAGTTGAAACTTAGAGGTTAATATGAGATTAGTGTGCGGATGTTAAGCACGTAATTTTAGCCCCATTCTGTTTTATAGCCTTTGATGCTTTGCCCTACTATCACATGATTGACTCATGTTATCTTTTGCTTTGAGCCTACCTAGTAACGTTTGCCTTGCAATCACACTCCTATCTTTGCACCCTTATGCATATGACAATCAAAGTATTTGAAAATCGTATATATGATTATATTTTGAGATATTTTTGCTTCTTCCTTAAATGTGTTCAAGGGTGAACTGTTATGGAACTTCTTTCGTTTTGTATCAATTTTTGAGGGCGAAAATTTTTATAAGGTGGGTAGGATGTAAGACCCAGAAATTTTGAAAAGTCTTATTATGATCAAGTCTCAAATCATATAGTTATTTACAGCCTTAATTTCAGAAATTATTTTAGTAATGATAATTAAGGCAAGTTTTGATTTATTGGATTTGAGATAAGTTATGATTATTATCCAATTTTACAATTATTGGATTATTTTCTATATTCAGAGTATAAAGTTGATAGTTATGAAATAATAAGGATTTTATATGATTTGGATTAGATAAGTAATATTTTAAAATATTACTATTGCTATTTTGGAAAAATGAAGAAATTAAGTATATTATTTCTAATTATTTGATTTGGGCATTTTATTGAAAATAATTTGTGAAATTGGTGAGCAAATGGTATTTTCTATATATAATTAGTATTGGATTTAATTTGGATTTCAATTACTATATTATTCCCGATTTTAAGTGAAATTACCAAATTGCCCTTAACCCTAAGTTTAAAAAAATGAAACCCTAAAGCCTCCAACCCAGCAGCCGAAACCCTACCTGCCTTCCCTTTCACCCACGGACAGCAACACCCATGGTTTCCCCTTCCACGACTGAAAGTAGCAGAATCAAAGAGGGAAAGGGAGATTGAGCTGCAGCGAGAGCGGGAGGAGGGAGCTCATCGTTGCCATCGCGCCTCACCGCGCCGCGCCGCCGTAGCAGTCCATGCTGACAGGGTCACCGTCGCACCAACATGTTGCCACCGATTTGACGCCGTCGAAGTTTCCTGCGTCGCCACTATTCGTGCAGAAGAGGGTTTGAGGGGAAGCAGCTGTCGCGCGCGAGCCAGAGGAGCTCATCCTCGCCGATCTGTTGCCGTCGGGGTCACCGCGCTGTCGTCCTTGCCAGCTTCGAACGAGAAGCACGATGGGGCTCCGTTTCTGTTTCCCTGGTCCACCGTGAGTGAGCGACGTTGGGAGAGAGGAGTCCCTGTGGAGCCACGAGCTGCGTCGGTCGCCACCACGTCGCGTCGGAGAGGAAGGTTGAGACTGAGCGCCGCTGGGAGAGAGGACGACGCGAGCTGGAGGTCCGGTCGTCGCTGTGCTATGGAGCAGACTGAACCGCGCCGTGCTGTTGGGGTTCTCACCGTCGCCGGAAAAGGATTCAGGCCACCGCAGGTGTCGCGGTCGGAAGAGGAAGCTGTGCCCTGTGTTTTGACCGCCGGGAGTGGTTCTGTGACTTCCGGGATCACCGTCGGAGCTCCGGGCTGAGCCTCTGCCACTTGAGACCCTGCTGTCGTCGCCGAAAAAGGTTGCCGGTAAGGGTTTTAATTGTGGTTTCTGTCCTTTTGGAATTCCGGAAATACTATAGTCACTGCGTGTTGGTTTCAGTTGGCGCGATCGGAAATTGTCGTCGCTGCCGCTTGAGGTGGCTGCCGGGCTGCCGCCGAACCGGTTTGAGAGACCGCCGCTGTTCGGTTCAGCCGTTCCTTCTTCGTTTCGGTAAGTAAGTATGTTTCGAAAAGCCTCACGTTAGTATTTCGTTGCGTTTGGTTAATGAATATGAATCTTGATAACGTGGGACCGAGTCATGATTATTGTATGTTGCGATTAGTATTGCTATGGTTATTGTGAACGTGGCTGGGAGCTGAGGTTTTGGTTGCCGTCAGTTCGGGTTGAGGCGGAAATGGACTTGATGAGGCGTTTGGATTATGGAACTGCGTTTTGAGGTAGGGGCACTTTCCAAAAACTATAGTTTATTATTGGAATTATTACATATGGGTACTGATGTGAGATATTGTGTATGTTGTGATTGGATCTGTGATGAGCGGATAATTTATACGCTTTTTGACATTGTTTTTAGTAGAATCTAGTTACTTTTAGGGATGTTTTCATTAGTTTTTATGTTAAATTCACATTTCTGGAATTTACTATGAGTTTGTGTGTTTTTCTGTGATTTCAGGTATTTTCTGATTGAAATTGAGGGACTTGAGCAAAAATCAGACTCAGAGGTTGAAGAAGGACTGCTGATGCTGCTGGATTCTGACCTCCCTGCACTCAAAGTGGATTTTATGGAGCTACAGAACTCGAAATGGCGCGCTCCCAATTGCTTTAGAAAGTAGACATCCAGGGCTTTCCAGAAATGTATAATAGTCCATACTTTGGCCAAGAATAGACGATACAAACTGGCGTTCAACGCCAGCTTTCTGCCCAAATCTAGCGTCCAGCGCCAGAAAAGGAGCCAAAACCAGAGTTGAACGCCCAAACTGGCACAAAAGCTGGCGTTCAACTCCAAGGAGGACCTCTACACGTGCAACACTCAAAGCTCAGCCCAAGCACACACCAAGTGGGCCCCGGAAGTGGATTTATGCATCAATTACTTACTTCTGTAAACCCTAGTAGCTAGTTTATTATAAATAGGACATTTCACTATTGTATTTGATATCCAGAGTTTTATCTTCGGATCATAGTAGTCTTGGTTACTCCGGTTCCCCCTCTGGGGCCGAGACCAATGAAATCCATTATCACTTATGTATTTTCAACGGTAGAGTTTCTGCACTCCATAGATTAAGGTGTGGAGCTCTGCTGTTCCTCAAAGATTAATGCAAAGTACTACTGTTTTCTATTCAATTCATCTTATTTAGCTTCTAAGATATTCATTCGCTCTTCAACCTGAATGTGATGAACGTGACAATCATCATCATTCCCTATGAACGCGTGCTTGACAACCACTTCCGTTCTACCTTCGACTGAATGAGTGTCTCTTAGATATCTTAATCAGAATCTTCGTGGTGTAAGCTAGAATGATGGCGGCATTCGAGAGATTCTGGAAGGTCTAAACCTTGTCTGTGGTATTCCAAGTAGGATTCAATGAATGAATGACTGTGACGAGCTCCAAACTCGCGATTGCCGGGCGTTAGTGACAGACGCAAAAGGAGGGTGAATCCTATTCCAGCATGATCGAGAACCGACATATGATTAGCCGTGCTGTGACAGAGCATGTGAGCATATTTTTCACTGAGAGGAGGGGATGTAGCCACTGACAACGGTGATGCCCTTGCATAAAGCCAGCCATGGAAAGGAGTAAGATTGATTGGATGAAGATAGCAGAAAAGCAGAGGTTTAGAGGAATGAGAAGCATCTCTATTCGCTTATCTGAAATTCTCACCAGTGATTTACATAAGTATTTCTATCCCTATTTATTATTTATTATTCGAAAACACCATTATCAATTTATATCTGCCTAACTGAGATTTGCAAGGTGACCATAGCTTGCTTCATACCAACAATCTCCGTGGGATTCGACCCTTACTCACGTAAGGTATTACTTGGACGACCCAGTGCACTTGCTGGTTAGTTGTATCGAAGTTGTGAACCATGGTATTGGCACCATGTTCTTGGCGCCACTGCCAGGGAAAGAAAGAGCCGTGAATTTTATATAATTAAAGTGTAATCACGATTACGCGTACCAAGTTGCTCACGTTGCCAGGGATTGTTCGAGCCTGGACATCACAATTTCGTGCACCAAGTTTTTGGCGCCGTTGCCGGGGATTGTTCGAGTTTGGACAACTAACGGTTCATCTTGTTGCTCAGATTAGGTAATTTTCTTTTTATTTTATTTTCAAAAATTTTTCAAAAATATTTCTAAAATTTTCTCATCTGTTTTCGAAAAAAATAACAATGTTTTCAAAAAAATTTTTATTCAAAATTTTTAAGAATGAATTCCAGTGTTTCATGAAGCATGTTGAAGCCTGGCTGGCTGTAAAGCCATGTCTAATTCCTTTGGGAATGAGTATATCAGGCATATCATGTCTGAATTACATGCTGACGCTTGGCTGGCCATTGGCCATGTCTAGTGTTTTGGACCGGAGCTTTCATTGAAGGCTTGGCTGGCTAGTGAGCCATGTCTAATTCCTGGACTGAAGCTTTAGACTAAGAATGCAAGATTCCTGGAATTCATGTTAAAAATTTTGGAATCCTTATTTTTTCTTTTTCAATTAATTTTTCGAAAAAAATCCAAAAAAAAATTAGAAAATCATAAAAATCAAAAACAATTTTTGTGTTTCTTGTTTGAGTCATGAGTCATGTCATAAGTTTGGTGTCAATTGCATGTGCATCTTGCATTTTTCGAAAATTTCATGCATTCATAGTGTTCTTCATGATCTTCAAGTTGTTCTTGGTAAGTCTTCTTGTTTGATCTTGATGATTTTTTGTTTTGTGTCTTTTCATGTTTATCATATGCATTTTTGAATTCTTAGTGTCTAAGCATTAAAGAATTCTAAGTTTGGTGTCTTGCATGTTTTATTTGCATTAAAAATTTTTCAAAATTGTGTCTATGATGTTCATCTTGACATTCATAGTGTTCTTGGTGTTCATCTTGACATTCATAGCATTCTTGCATGCATCACATGTTTTGATCTAAAAATTTCATGCATTGCATTATTTTACTTATTTTTTCTCTCTCATCATAAAAATTCAAAAATAAAAAAAAATATATCTTTCCCTTTTTCTCTCATCAAATTCGAAAATTTGAGTTAACTTTTTCAAAAATTTTTAAAATCAAATTGTTTCTCATGAGTCAAATCAAATTTTCAATTTGAAAATCTTATCTTTTTCAAAATCTTTTTCAAAAATCAAATCTTTTTCAAAATTCTTAGTTATTTTCGAAAATTCCAAAAATATTTTTCAAAAATCTTTTTCTTATTTTTATACCAAATTTTCGAAAATAACAATAACAATTAATGTTTTGATTCAAAAATTTCAAGTTTGTTACTTGCTTGTTAAGAAAGATTCAAACTTTGAGTTCTAGAATCATATCTTGTGATTTCTTATGAATCAAGTCATTAATTGTGATTTTAAAAAATCAAATCTTTTTCAAAAACTAATTCCTATCATATCTTTTCAAAAATATCTTATTATCTTATCTTTTTCAAAAATATGATTTCAAAATATCTTTTCTAACCTCCTAACTTCTTATCTTTTCAAAATTTGTTTCAACTAACTAACTAACTTTTTGTTTGTTTCTTAGCTTTTTCAAAACTACCTAATTAACTCTCTCTCTCTCATTTTCGAAAATATCTTCCCCCTTTTTCAAAATTTCTTTTTAATTTATTAATTATTTTAATTTTTAAATCTTAATTTTCGAAAATTACTAACATTTTTCAAAAACTATTTTCAAAAATCACTAACTCTTTTTCAAAAATTATTTTCGAAAATTCCTTCTCTCTCATCTTATTCTATTTATTTATTCATCTACTAACATCTCATCTCACATCTCTGCCATCCTCACAGTTGTGTTTCTTTCTTTACATCACATTCTTTCTCCCCCTTTTCTTCCACTTACAAAGGGATCCCTATACTGTAGTATAAAGGATCTCTATTATTATTATTATTTTTCTGTGCCCTCTTCTTTGTCATATGAGCAGGAGCAAGGATAAGAACATTCTTGTGGAAGCAGATCCAGAACCTGAAAGGACTCAGAAAAGGAAACTAAGAGAAGCTAAAATACAACAATCCAGAGATAACCTTTCAGAAATTTTCGAACAGGAAGAGGACATGGCAGCCGAAAATAATAATAATGTAAGGAAGATGCTTGGTTACTTTACTGCACCTAATTCCAATTTACATGGAAGAAGCATCTCCATTCCTGCCATTGGAGCAAACAACTTTGAGCTGAAACCTCAATTAGTTTCTCTGATGCAGCAGAACTGCAAGTTTCATGGACTTCCATCTGAAGATCCTTTTCAGTTCTTAACTGAATTCTTGCAGATATGTGATACTGTTAAGACTAATGGAGTAGATCCTGAAGTCTACAGGCTCATGCTTTTCCCTTTTGCTGTAAGAGACAGAGCTAGATTATGGTTGGATTCTTAACCCAAAGACAGCCTGAACTCTTGGGATAAGCTGGTCACGACTTTCTTAGCCAAGTACTTTCCTTCTCAAAAGCTGAGCAAGCTTAGAGCTGATGTTCAAACCTTCAGACAGAAAGAGGGTGAATCCCTCTATGAAGCTTGGGAAAGATACAAACAGTTGACCAAAAAGTGTCCCTCTGACATGCTTTCAGAATGGACCATCCTGGATATATTCTATGATGGTTTATTTGAGCTATCAAAGATGTCACTGGACACTTCTGCAGGTGGATCCATTCACCTAAAGAAAACGCCTGCAGAAGCTCAAGAACTCATTGACATGGTTGCTAATAACCAGTTCATGTACACTTCTGAAAGGAATCCTGTGAGTAATGGGACGCCTATGAAGAAGGGAATTCTTGAAGTTGATACTCTGAATGCCATATTGGCTCAGAATAAAATATTGACTCAGCAGGTCAATATGATTTCTCAGAGTCTGAATGGAATGCAAGCTGCATCCAACAGTACTCAAGAGGCTTCTCCTGAAGAAGAAGCTTATGATCCTGAGAACCCTGCAATAGCAGAGGTAAATTATTTAGGTGAACCTTATGGAAACACCTATAACTCATCATGGAGAAATCATCCAAATTTCTCATGGAAGGATCAAAAGCCTCAACAAGGCTTTAATAATGGTGGAAGAAACAGGTTTAACAATAATAAACCTTTTCCATCATCCACTCAGCAACAGACAGAGAAATCTGAACAAAATGCTTCTAATTTAGCAAATCTAGTCTCTGATCTATCCAAGGCCACTGTGAGCTTCATGAATGAAACAAGGTCTTCCATTAGAAATTTGGAAGCACAAGTGGGCCAGCTGAGTAAAAGGATCACTGAAATCCCTCCTAGTACTCTCCCAAGCAATACAGAAGAGAATCCAAAAGGAGAGTGCAAGGCCATTGACATAAGCAAAATGGCCGAACCCAAAGAGGGAGAGGAGGACGTGAATCCCAAGGAGGAAGACCTCCTGGGACGTCCAGTGATCAATAAGGAGCTTCCCTCTGAGGAACCAAAGGACTCTGAGGCTTATCTAGAGACCATAGAGATTCCATTGAACCTCCTTATGCCCTTCATGAGCTCTGATGAGTATTCCTCTTCTGAAGAGAATGAGGATGTTACTGAAGAGCAAACTGCCAAGTTTCTTGGTGCAATCATGAAGCTGAATGCCAAACTATTTGGCATTGATACTTGGGAAGTTGAACCTCCCTTGTTCATCAATGAACTAAGTGATCTGGATCAACTGACATTGCCTCAGAAGAGACAGGATCCTGGAAAGCTCATAATACCCTGTACCATAGGCACCATGATCTTTAAGGCTCTGTGTGACCTTGGTTCAGGAATAAACCTCATGCCCCTCTCTGTAATAGAGAAACTGGGAATCTATGGGGTGCAAACTGCTAAAATCTAATTAGAGATGACAGATAATTCCAGAAAACAGGCTTATGGACAAGTAGAAGACGTGTTAGTAAAGGTTGAGGGCCTTTACATCCCTGCTGATTTCATAGTCCTGGATACTGGAAAGGAAGAGGATGAATCCATCATCCTAGGAAGACCTTTCCTGGCCACAGCAAGAGCTGTGATTGATGTTGACAGAGGTGAAATAGTCCTTCAATAGAATGAGGACTCCCTTGTGTTTAAAACTCAAGGATCTCCCTCTGCAACCATGGAGAGGAAGCAGAAAAAGCTTCTCTCAAAGCAGAGTCAACCAGAGCTCCCACAGTCAAACTCTAAGTTTGGTGTTGGGAGGCCACAACCAAACTCTAAGTTTGGTGTTGAACTCTGACAAACCCCAATTTGAGGATTTATCTTGTGATGATTTCAGGGTTTTTATCAATGATTCCACACACTTTCCATATGAAAATACAAGATTTTGCATTCCTTCCCTAGTTTTGCCTCATGAATGAAAACATGCTTGCTTTGCACTAAAATAGATACATTTCTAATCTTCTCTTGATGCCATTCGATGCCGTGACTTGTGTGTTAAGTGGTTCCAGGATATAGAGTAGGAATGGACCGAAAGAGAGAAAGAAGACGGGTACGAAGAAAGGAAGCATGAGGATTAAGCCTTGGGAATTTCCGCATAGGCGCGTCCGCGCACCTGGCGCGCCCGCGCGGATACGGCTACGTGGAGCCGAAGCCAAGAGCCGGCTTGAGAAGCGGCTAAGCCAGGATCTTCATGGGCGCGCACGCGTACATCACGCCTCCGCGCACATTGCAAGACGTCTCAACGGCGCGTGCGCGTGCCCTGCGCGTGCGCGCCGATTTGCGAATATGATTTTTTTAAGAAGTCACGTGACTTAGGCGTGGAGGCAGTTGAGGATTCCACTCTTAGAGAAGCACCTTGGCGGGAAAAGCTTAAGAAGACCAAAGGAACAAGGGTTAAGGACTTTAAGTTCATTTCTTCTAGATCTAGATATTTTTTCCCTTTTTTTGGAGAGAGGAGAGAGTTAGTTACATTTTTTGGGAGAAGAAGAGGGAGATTCCAAGCTTCACTAGGGTTCATCCTCTTCTAATTTCTGAATTTTCAATGACTTTTTGGTGAGATCCACTACAATTCTCATTCCACTTTATTCATGACATAGATTTTCTTCTCCAATTTCAAGTAGTAGATGCAATTGATCAATTCTCATAGATCTAGAATTCAACTTTGTAATTTTGGATTTCATCTCTATTTTGGATTTTCATTGCTACTCTTTGAGACATGTTGTTAGATCTTTGTGTTGCAATACTTTCAATTTGACTTTTCTTCTCATTTTACTATGCCTTTCCTTCTTGCTCATCACAGGTTTGATAAAATGACAACACTAGCTATGGAGTAGAATTCTCACACTTGGCATAGGGTTTGGTCTTTGGAAGAAGTTGAATAGTGTATCAATAGTTGGTTTGGAATTAGGGATTGCTAGTTGGCTTGGAGTGCACTAAAGCTAGATTCCCATAAGGTGAAGCTAGGACTTGTAACTCAAGTTAATTACTTTCATTTGACCTTCCTCTATACCTAGGGGATAACTAAATGGAGCAAGGCCTAATTGTTGTCAACATTGAATGGACTATAAGGATAGGATTTCCGACGCCAACCCTAAGCCAAGTCTTTTGATAATTGATTGTTTGTTTCTCATTGCTTTGCTAAAACCTTCAAAGAATTCCAACAAAGTTTACTAAATCAATAAGATACACACTTTGGCAATTCCAAGGGAGAACGACTCGGGAGACTAGTACTCTCGGATATAGATTGTAGATTTGTTTGATGAAGGATTTGCGTCGGTTTAGACTATACTACGATTGATCAATTGATAATTTCTATACCGGCAAAAATCTATTTGTCAAAATGGCGCCGTTGCCGGGGAATTTGCTTAGTGTGCCATGTTATTGTTTTGGATTAAGTGTGTATATATGTACATAGTGCACTTCATTGTAAATTGCTCAATTGATTAACTTCTCATCGTTACAATGAATTCCACTTCTCCTTCATTGCATGACGCGTTCACAACCGAATCCGAGCTTAGCCCCTTTTGATCCGGAAATAGAACGAACTTTGTTTCATATTAGACAAGCTCGGAGGCGGCTAAGATTTGGAAAAGGTGAAGAGGTTTTCACCACCTCAACCACCTTACTACAAGTGAACATTGAACCGTCACTCAAAGAAGGCATTAATCATACTCCCATCAACCTCACTAACAATTCTTCTTTTGTTTTAGGTACTAATACTATGGATGCTCCAAGGAGAGTTACCATCAAGGAAGCGGGTGCACCGGATTATGTCCTTCAACCCCTCCATGTAACTCACCCCAATTTGAATGCGAATTTTGAATTGAAGACCGCTTTGATCAACCTCCTACCCAAGTTTCATGGGCTTCCCGCACAAGACCCTATTCGACATCTCAAGGACTTTCACCGCATATGCTCAACTACTAGACGGGAAGGTTCCGATGAAGTTGCTATATGGTTGTTTGCTTTCCCTTTCTCTCTTGAGGACAAGGCCAAAGAATGGTTCTACACTCTCTCTAGTGAAGTTACCTCCGATTGGGACCTACTTAGAAGGGGATTCTTGGATAAATTCTTGCCCCCGGAAAAGATGGATAGGCTAAGGAAAGAAATGTCTTGTATTGTGCAAGGTGAGACGGAACCACTATATGAGTATTGGGAACGGTTTCGCAAACTACTAGATGCATGCCCTAATCACATGCTCGACACTCAAGTATTGCTTGGATACATATGTCAAGGGATGCGAGAGCAAGATAGAACCCTCTTGGACACTTCTAGCAATGGTTCTTTGTCCAAATACAAAACTGCGGAGGAGGCATGGCAACTCATTATTGACTTAGCCGAATCCAATCAACATATGAGGCGA
Source organism: Arachis hypogaea (assembly GCF_003086295.3). Taxonomy (NCBI): domain Eukaryota; kingdom Viridiplantae; phylum Streptophyta; class Magnoliopsida; order Fabales; family Fabaceae; genus Arachis; species Arachis hypogaea. Next base: position 116,364,478 of record NC_092053.1, read on the forward strand.
AGAGTCAACCGTCCAAGGACCGTGAACGAGGTATCAACTAGTAGTGAAGCCACCGCTCTAACTCAATCCTTGAATGAGATGACATCCGTTTTGAGGCAACTCCAATTGAACCAACAACAACCACAACAACCTCAATCATATCAACAACAACCTCCACCATCTCAACAACACAACCAACAACAATTGGTCCCTCAAAGAGTATGTGGTATTTGCTCTTGCTACTCTCACTACACGGATGAGTGCCCAAACCTTCAAGAAGACAACACTTTGGCGGCCACCCATAATTTCTATGACCGCCCTAATCAAGGGTACTACCAAGGAGGTAATCCTAACCAAGGGCACCCTTATCAAGGAGGAAGCTACAACCAAGGTAGTGGACACAATAATCAAAATTGGAAAGACAATCATCAACAAGGGAATAGGGATAACAACAACAATGGAGGAGGTCAAAGATGGAACAACAACTCGCAAAATTTCTCACAAAACCGACCATACAACTTCCAAAATCAACCATACAACCAACAAAACTCACAAAGAAACTACCAAACATACCAACCACCGCATCAAAGACCACCACCCAACCAATCACAAGCCCCTCAACTCACATATGCAACCACCCCTCCAACCAAGACGAAACACTCCGGACCATCATCCAAGGCCAAAAGGAACTACAAAACACACTTGCTTCCGGCCTCACCGGCCTCACCTCTACACTACAAGCTCTTCTTGCACGTATGGACACACCATCGACCTCTACTCCTCAACCCCCAATCCAAAGTGTCATTCCCTCTCAACCTCAACCAAATCCAAAAGGGGGCATCAATGCCATCACCCTTAGATCCGGTACACAACTAAAAGAAAAGGAAGCAAAGGACCCAAGTCCTATCTCAACTGCCCAGGAGGAAGAGAGAATAGATATAGAGGAGGTAGTGGAAGAGGAGGTAGTGGAAGAGGAGACACCACAAGCCATAGTTGAAGATGAAGCCCAACCAACAAGGGAGACACCCAAGACCAAAAGAACCTTGGAAGAAGGAATTGCTCAACCACTTCCATTTCCAACACTTGCAAAGAAAGCTAAAAAGTGCATGGAACTCGACCCTAAAATGGTAGAAATGTTCAAGAAAGTTGAGGTAACCATCCCCCTCTTTGATGCCATCCATCAAGTTCCTAAATATGCTAAATTCCTCAAAGATTTATGCATAAACAAGGATAGAATTCTTGAATTGGAAACCATCCCATTGGGGAGTTCTATTTCCGCTTTGATGGGAACATTACCGGAGAAGTGTGATGACCCGGGCCCTTGTATGGTCACTTGCACCGTCAATGGAGTTCAGTTTAAAGATTGTATGTGTGACCTCGGAGCATGTGTTAGCATCATGCCGCTCTCCGTTTATCGGGTATTGAACTTGCCCCCACTAAAAAGGTCGACGGCAAGATTTGTCCTAGCGGATAAGAGCATAATAACCGTAGCAGGTGTTGCGGAAGATGTATTGGTGAATATAAAGGGGTTGGTGTTTCCGATTGACTTCTATGTCCTTGAAATGCCGTCAAGCGAAACCGAGAGAGCATCCTCTATCCTACTTGGAAGGCCCTTCTTGAGAACTTCTAGATTTAAGCTTGATGCTTACTCGGGGAACTACTCATTTGAAATTGATGGAAGAATTGTAAGCTTTAGCCTAGAGGAAGCAATGAAGCATCCACCGGAGAATCATTCTCTATTTCGGTGTGACCCAATCGATAACATAGTAGCCGAAGTGCATCTTGCAAGATTAGATGAGAAATACATGGTCAAAGAGGCAAATGAAGAGTCAAGCGAACTAAATACTACACATCATACAAGCCATCCGGAAACTCAAACTTCAAGGAATGACAAGAAGATGGAATTGAAGCCACTACCACCTCACTTAAGGTATTCATACCTTGATGAAGCCCAAAAGCTACCCGTGATAATTGCACAAGAGTTAACTCCTCAACAAGAAGAAAAATTGCTGAATGTATTGAGGAAAAACAAAAGGGCAATTGGGTGGAGTTTGGCGGATCTAGTGGGAATAAGCCTCCAAGTATGCGAGCACCGCATATTTCTTGAAGAAGGAGCAAGACCGGTCCGACAACCTCAAAGGAGACTCAACCCAACTATTCTTGAGGTGGTAAAGAAAGAAGTCACCAAGCTACTTGAGGCGGACATCATCTATCCTATCTCGGATAGTGAATGGGTAAGCCCGGTCCAAGTAGTGCCAAAGAAGTCCGGAGTGACAACCATCAAAAACGAAAGTGGTGAACTTATAGCAACAAGAGTGCAGAATTCTTGGAGAGTATGCATAGACTACCGAAGATTGAATGCGGCCACAAGAAAAGACCATTTTCCACTACCATTTATCGATCAAATGCTTGATCGGTTAGCCGATAAATCATACTATTGTTTTCTTGATGGCTACTCCGGATACTTCCAAATTCATATTGCTCTAGAAGACCAAGAAAAAACTACATTTACCTGCCCCTTTGGAACGTATGCTTACAAGCGTATGCCATTTGGCCTATGCAATGCACCGGCAACGTTTCAAAGATGCATGATGAGCCTATTTGCGGACTTTCTAGAGCAATCAATGGAAGTTTTCATGGATGATTTTAGCGTGTATGGTGAGTCATTTGAGCATTGCTTAGGTAACCTTGAAAAAGTCTTAGAGAGATGCACCAAAATAAACCTTGTCTTAAATTTTGAAAAATGTCATTTCATGGTCAAACAAGGCATTATTTTGGGACACATAGTATCAAAGGAAGGCATCTCCGTAGATCCGGCAAAGATAAATGTCATATCTAGTTTACCTTACCCCTCCTCCGAGAGGGAAGTCCGTTCTTTTCTTGGACATGCAGGATTCTACCGGAGATTCATTAAGGACTTTAGTAAGGTGGCCTTACCTCTCTCCCGATTACTACAAAAAGACACCGAATTTGAGATGAGCAAGGAATGTATGGAAGCATATGACAAACTCAAGGTAGCATTGACACAAGCCCCTATTGTACGAGGACCCAATTGGACTCAACCCTTTGAAATCATGTGTGATGCTTCGAATTATGCGATAGGAGCCGCGTTAGCACAACGCGAAGGTAAGATTCCATATGTCATAGCTTATGCTTCCAAAACATTAGACGGAGCCCAATCCAACTACACCACTACCGAAAAGGAACTTCTAGCTATTGTTTTTGCTTTGGACAAGTTCCGGGCCTATCTTCTTGGTTCCAAGGTAGTAGTGTACTCGGATCACGCGGCACTAAAGTACTTGTTGGCAAAAAAGGAATCCAAACCGAGATTAATTCGTTGGGTGCTCTTATTACAAGAATTTGACTTGGAAATCAAAGATAGGAGCGGTGCCCAAAACCTAGTGGCGGACCATTTAAGTCGCCTCGAACACACAAAAGGCAACATCACTCCTATCAATGATTCCTTTCCTTTAGATGCCTTGCATGCAATCTCGGAAGTGGTTCCTTGGTATGCCCCAATAGCAAACTATTTGGTTTCACGCACTTTCCCTCCCAATCTCAACAAACACCAAAAGGATAAGCTGAAAAGCGAATCCAAATACTATATTTGGGATGATCCCTATTTGTGGAGGTGTGGAGCGGACCAAATAGTGCGCCGGTGCATACCTCAAACCGAATTCCAAGCAATCTTGGACGCTTGCCATGCTTCCGAAGGAGGTGGCCACTATGGGCCCCAAAGAACGGCAAGAAAAATCCTTGATTGCGGATTTTGGTGGCCAACTCTTCTCAAAGATGCTTCTTTCTATTGCAAATCTTGTCCCCAATGTATTAGGTTTGGAGATATTTCCAAGAAGGACGAAATTCCCCAACAAAATATGCTTTTTTGTGAAATCTTTGACGTATGGGGAATCGACTTCATGGGACCATTTCCAAACTCCAATGGTTTTCTCTACATCTTGTTAGCCGTCGATTATGTGTCAAAATGGGTTGAGGCAATCCCCACCCGAACGGATGACGCTAATGTTGTGTATTCTTTTGTGAGGAACAACATCATTTGTCGCTTTGGCGCCCCAAGAGCAATCATAAGTGACCAAGGATCCCACTTTTGCAACAAAAGAATAGACGGCCTCATGAGAAAATATGGCATCATCCACGAAGTCGCCACGGCTTACCACCCTCAGACAAACGGCCAAGCCGAAGTCTCTAACCGGGAAATCAAGCATGTGTTGGAAAGGATTGTAAGGCCGAATAGGAAATATTGGAGCACTAAACTCTCCGATGCACTGTGGGCCTATCGAACGACTTACAAGACACCCATTGGCATGAGCCCCTTCCGGCTTGTATATGGAAAAGCATGTCACCTACCGGTAGAGATTGAACATAAAGCTTATTGGGCCGTAAAGGAGTGTAATATGAGCTTGGGTGGGGCCGGAGTAGAGAGAAAGCTTCAATTGGCTGAATTAGAATGTATGAGATTGGAAGCTTATGACAACTCTCGACTCTATAAGGAAAAGTTGAAAGCCATCCATGATAAGAACATTAGGAGAAGAGAATTCCAACCCGGTGACCTAGTCCTTCTCTACAATTCAAGGTTGAGATTACTACCCGGAAAGCTTAGATCAAGGTGGGATGGACCCTACCAAGTGGAGAAAGTAGAACCTTATGGAGTCTATCACTTGCACCACCCATCAAGCCCGGACATCTTCAAGGTAAACGGGCACCATCTCAAATTGTATCATGGTGAGCAAAGAAAGAACGCCAAGGAATTTGAAGTGTTCCTCTTGAGGGATGCAACTCTTGAATAAACACTATAAGCTGTTGAAAGTCCAACTTAAGGACATTAAACAAAAGTGCTAGGTAAGAGACACCCCACCATGGTAAGATCTTCCTTTGAGACTTGTACATAGACACTTGACTTCATTTGATTGACTTCATTTGCTATAGTGCTTAAGTGGCTGTATGGAAAAGGGGGGTTTGAAATGTTGAAAATGATGTAACCACTTGCAAATTTAGAAAAATCCCGCCCCTCTGCGCGTGCGCGCACATGGCGCGTCCGCGCACATGAGCATAATCCGCCAATCGACGTGCAAGCGCATGGCGCGCGTCCGCGCCGATTGCTTTGCTGCCCCCTAGTACATTCTACAGAGAGTTAAGCCTCTCTCATGCCTACACTAAGCTACCAGCCCAAACACCATTGCCGCGTGCGCGCACCTGGCGCGCACGCGTCCATCCAAAGCAAGCGCCCTTCCACTCTGCACTCCTCTCTGGGCCATTTCACAGAGAGTTGAGCCCCCTCCAGGCCCCTCTCATGCCTGGGGCACAACTACGAGGACGCGCGCGCGCGCCAAAGCACGCTGCAGCCATCTCTGGTACTTCTCCCAGAGAGTTAGGCCACCCCTATGCCTCCCCTGTGCCCCCAGCCCAAGCGTATGGGCGCGCACGCGACCTGTGCGCGCGCGCGCCCCTAGCCCACCTCGCTCCCTGCGCGAGCGCGCAGCGCGCGCGCACGCGCCAGTGATCGACGACTTAAAAAAATAAAAGGGACACACTTACCCCTTCATTCTCATTCCACCTCTCTTTTTCTTCCACATCCTTCTCCATCTCACAAGGTATTATACTAAGCTCCCTCTTAGTCCATTAATCTCTTGTAGTTCTCACTCACTTAGCTGCACCACCCCTTTAGGTAGACTTCCTTCTTCTTTTCTTCCTCTCTTCCTCCCCTCTCTAGTTACTTCCTTCTTTCTTCTTTGTTCTTCATAAGCACTTCGGTCTCAACCTCGCTTACATGAATAGATGAATGGTGTGCTTAATTTTCTTGCAATCAATATGCACTTTAATCATTAATAATGGATTGTGGAAAGCTACATTGCTCTCATTTTCACACAATCACATACTACTTGAAGGATGCACACCAAGTGTTCGATGAAAGGCATACTTGAATTTTGGACTCATTGTGACTACCTTGCCTCTCACCAATCACTTTTGAGTGCATCCCCACTTTCCACAAACCATTCTTTCCATTTTCTTGGCTTGCCTCCCATTTATGGTCCCTAAGGGTGTATGCTTCTCATGCTTCTTCCCTTGCATGCCTAAACTACCCTTGCACCACATGGAAATTACTTGCCTTGCGCTTCACACATCATCCTAGTTACATGTTGCAGCTGTCATGTAACTAAGATACCCATATTCTATGGCATAACTTTCATTACATAGAGCTCATGTATCTCCACTTCTTTGGGTTTGATATTTTCCTTTCTTACCTCTACAGGATGGTCATCAAAAAGGACAACGGGAAAGGCCCCAAGAAGCCGGCCTCCAATAGAGCGCGCCAGGAACTAACGGCCAAGCCCCTCCTGAAGAAGACTAAGGGCCCCGTTGACGTTCTAGAGCAGGACAACCCTCCTAAGGATTCAAACAAGTTTCCCAACCGCTACTGCGAACTTGTTTACTCCAGAATTATTGAGAGGAATTACCATCCGGAACCCCTCCTAGTCTTACCGGCTCACCTCAGTCCGATTGTGATGCCACACATTGACCGGAGGCATTGGAGATTCCTATTGAGGCAACCAACGGAGGCCAATCTCTCATGGGTGGTGGAATTCTACTCCAACTTCCACTCACCCCATCTCACATCAATATTTGTGCGCCGGAAACAAGTGTCGGTCACCGTGGAAACCATCCGAGAAGTCCTTGGAATTGCACCGTCAACGGATGCGTATGACGCCTACCAAGAAGTCTTGGCTGCATGCGTTGACCGCACATTCGATTGGAGCGCGATCCTCCGCGTCATTGCTTTACCTGACGCATATTGGATTCAGGGAACCATAAAGCGAAGACCCAAGGGTTTAGATGTCCGCCACCTCACTCAAGAAGCCACGGCATGGGCCCAAATTCTAGCTCACTACGTGCTCCCAAGCACACATGGGTCATCCATCACCGCCGAGCTTGCCTTATTGATATGGTGCATCTTGACCGAGAAACCGGTCGACGTTCCGCATGCCATCCGCCAATCCATGGGGCGCATTCATGCCAAGGGAAATCTACCATTCCCCGCTTTAGTGATGGCATTAGTTGCGAAAGCCGGTGTCAACCGGGAGACTAAAGATAGGCGAACCTCAATACTGGTTGAGGGTGATATCATTCCGACCAAGAGATGCCTCAAGCCTCCGGAAGTCACCATGGACATTGAACTACCCGCACCAACTGGCCACGCTACCACTTCATCTACATCACAAAAACCGGCCGCCCAACGCCTTGAAGACCTTCACAACAAAGTAGACCGTTATGAGAGGCGTAACCAACGCCGCTATGCTCATGTGAAGAGGCTTCTAAGCATGATCACCCCACCAATGGAGGAACCCGATATCTCCACCTCCACCGCAACTTCAAGCGGAGATAGCAATGGCATTGGAGATGGGGCACACTCGGAGCTCCACCACCCACTGCGCCTAACCTCTAGCACGGAGGACCGTGCTAAGTTTTAAGTGTGGGGAGGTCGACCGACCGATCTCCGTAGGTAACACCTAAATAAATCTGAATAAATTAGGATAGGTTGCATGATTAGGTTTTAGTTAGCACCATTCGCATGATAAGTCCGCTTGGTTGGAACAATGAAACTCTCTCTTAGGAAAATCAACACTTTGGGGCAACCATGGCATTGCAAATTTTAAATGCTTTGATGCAAAAGTTGCATGAAGAATTATATTTTGGAACATGGTTTTGAGTTAAGAACACAAGCTTGTGAGATTTGAGCCTAATGGTGTGGTTACATCTTATAACCACTTATTTTTCCTTCTTGTGTGCAGTATTCTCTCTCTATGATTGTGGTCTTTGATTTGTTTGATTCTTTATGTCCATTATTTGGTGCATTCATGCATTTATATGATTGAGGCCATCATTTCATTAGCTCACTCACCCAAACGGCCATACCTTCTATCCTCCGTTGTTAGCCAAACTTGAGCCTACGATTAACCCACTTTGTTCTTAATTTAGCACATTACAAGCCTTAAAGCGGAAAATAATGAAAGTCCTTATTTGGATCTTTGATTAGCTTAGGCTAGTGTGTGTGAGTATCATTCAAGTGTGGGGACCTTGGGGCATTAGGTGAATAGAAGGGTATTTTGTATTATTATTGGAATATTGGGAATTGGGTACATACTCATGAATTGATCAAATGTAAAACCTCGTGCATTGACGCTCTTGTATATAAAAATTTGAGAAAAACAAAAGAACAAAAGAAAAAGAAGAACAATATGGAAAAGAAAAAGAAAAAAAAATAGAAAAAAAAAGAAGAAAAAAAAGAGATAAAGAGAAAAAGAATACATATAATGAATAAGGGACAACATGCCCCAAAGTGAAGCTCAAGAGGAATCAATGCATAAGTATTGTGAAACGAAAGGAAAAATGCATGAGTATGTGGAAAAGTGAGGAATGGGTAGCTAGGTTAGTACCTAATTGTATAGGTCATTATATAGGTTAGGTGGGAAAGTTTAAGTTAATCAAAGATTCAAATCCTAAGTCCACTAGCCATATATGACCCTACCTTGACCCTAACCCCATTACAACCTAAGGAAAAGACCCCATGATAAGTGTATGCATGCATTGAATAATTGTTGATTGTTAGATGAAAAACAAATCTTGGAAAGCATGATTAAGGGAGAATTGAGAGAATAAATACCAAACACCGAGTGATTAGAGTGCAAACACTTCCGGTGAGGGTTCGATGCTCAATTCTTTGATTCCCGGCTCTCGCGAGCATTCCTCATGCAAGGTTGCACATATTGCATTTGATGCTTAGAAAGTGGCAAGTCCCAGGCTTTGACCACCATCGTGTCCCATATGCTCGCATATGTCCTAAGAAGGCTAATTCGTTCCCAACCAAGTGGATAGTAGCACTAGTCATAGTTGCATGCATATAAGTAGGTTGCACTTCATGAGTCCTATACTTTTGTGATCCCTCAGTCTTCTGTGTTTCTTTGTATTTCTCTAAGCATGAGGACATGCTAGAATCTAAGTGTGGGGAGGTTGACAAACCCCAATTTGAGGATTTATCTTGTGATGATTTCAGGGGTTTTATCAATGATTCCACACACTTTCCATATGAAAATACAAGATTTTGCATTCCTTCCCTAGTTTTGCCTCATGAATGAAAACATGCTTGCTTTGCACTAAAATAGATACATTTCTAATCTTCTCTTGATGCCATTCGATGCCGTGACTTGTGTGTTAAGTGGTTCCAGGATATAGAGTAGGAATGGACCGAAAGAGAGAAAGAAGACGGGTACGAAGAAAGGAAGCATGAGGATTAAGCCTTGGGAATTTCCGCATAGGCGCGTCCGCGCACCTGGCACGCCCGCGCGGATACGGCTACGTGGAGCCGAAGCCAAGAGCCGGCTTGAGAAGCGGCTAAGCCAGGATCTTCATGGGCGCGCACGCGTACATCACGCCTCCGCGCACATTGCAAGACGTCTCAACGGCGCGTGCGCGTGCCCTGCGCGTGCGCGCCGATTTGCGAATATGATTTTTTTAAGAAGTCACGTGACTTAGGCGTGGAGGCAGTTGAGGATTCCACTCTTAGAGAAGCACCTTGGCGGGAAAAGCTTAAGAAGACCAAAGGAACAAGGGTTAAGGACTTTAAGTTCATTTCTTCTAGATCTAGATATTTTTTCCCTTTTTTTGGAGAGAGGAGAGAGTTAGTTACATTTTTTGGGAGAAGAAGAGGGAGATTCCAAGCTTCACTAGGGTTCATCCTCTTCTAATTTCTGAATTTTCAATGACTTTTTGGTGAGATCCACTACAATTCTCATTCCACTTTATTCATGACATAGATTTTCTTCTCCAATTTCAAGTAGTAGATGCAATTGATCAATTCTCATAGATCTAGAATTCAACTTTGTAATTTTGGATTTCATCTCTATTTTGGATTTTCATTGCTACTCTTTGAGACATGTTGTTAGATCTTTGTGTTGCAATACTTTCAATTTGACTTTTCTTCTCATTTTACTATGCCTTTCCTTCTTGCTCATCACATGTTTGATAAAATGACAACACTAGCTATGGAGTAGAATTCTTACACTTGGCATAGGGTTTGGTCTTTGGAAGAAGTTGAATAGTGTATCAATAGTTGGTTTGGAATTAGGGATTGCTAGTTGGCTTGGAGTGCACTAAAGCTAGATTCCCATAAGGTGAAGCTAGGACTTGTGACTCAAGTTAATTACTTTCATTTGACCTTCCTCTATACCTAGGGGATAACTAAATGGAGCAAGGCCTAATTGTTGTCAACATTGAATGGACTATAAGGATAGGATTTCTGACGCCAATCCTAAGCCAAGTCTTTTGATAATTGATTGTTTGTTTCTCATTGCTTTGCTAAAACCTTCAAAGAATTCCAACAAAGTTTACTAAATCAATAAGATGCACACTTTGGCAATTCCAAGGGAGAACGACTCGGGAGACTAGTACTCTCGGATATAGATTGTAGATTTGTTTGATGAAGGATTTGCGTCGGTTTAGACTATACTACGATTGATCAATTGATAATTTCTATACCGGCAAAAATCTATTTGTCAAACTCCCATATCCAAACTCTAAGTTTGGTGTTGGAGAGTCTCAACAAAGCTCTGCACATCTGTGAGGCTCCATAAGAGCTCACTGTCAAGCTATTGACATTAAAGAAGCGCTTGTTGGGAGGCAACCCAATTTCTATTTATCTAACTATATTTTTCTTAGTTATATGTCTTTATAGGTTCATGATCATGTGGAGTCACAAAATAAATATAAAAATTGAAAACAGAATCAAAAACAGCAGAAGAAAAATCACACCCTGGAGGAGCATCTGTCTGGCGTTCAGCGCTAGAACAGAGCATGGTTCTGGCGCTGAACGCCCAAAATGGGCAGCTTCTGGGCGCTGAACGCCAGAACAGGCATGGTTCTGGCGTTCAACGCCAGAAATGGCACACAAATGGGCGTTGAACGCCCAAAATGGCCACCAACCTGGCGCTGAACGCCCAGAGTTGTGTGCAAAGGCATTTTTACATGCCTAATGGGTGCAGGGATGTAAATCCTTAAACACCTCAGGATCTGTGGATCCCACAGGATCCACTCAGGATTTGTGTACCCCACAGGATCCACTCAGGATCTGTGGACCCCACAGGATCCCCACCTACCTCCACTCACTTCCTCTCACCACTCTCTTTCACACAACCCCATAAACACTCTTCCCCAAAAACCCTTCACCAATCACCTCAAACTCTCTTCCCCATCACCTCTTCACCACTCACATCCATCCACTTTTCCCCATAAACCTACCTCATAAACTCCACCTACCTTCAAAAATTCAAAACCAATTTCCCACCCAAACCCACCCATATGGCCGAATCCTTTCCCCCCTCCCTTCCCTATATAAAGACCTCCATTCTTCATCAAATTCACACAACACACCCCTCTACACCCTTCTTGGCCGAAACACTTCCCACTCTCCCTCTCCTCAATTTCTTCTTCTTCTTCATCTATTCTTTCTTTTATTGCTCGAGGGCGAGCAATATTCTAAGTTTGGTGTGGTAAAAGCATACGCTTTTTGTTTTTCCATTACCATTGATGGCACCTAAGACCGGAGAATCCTCTAGAAAGGGGAAAGGGAAGACAAAAGCTTCCACATCCGAGTCATGGGAGATGGAAAGATTCATCTCCAAAGCCCATCAAGACCACTTCTATGATGTTGTGGCCAAGAAGAAGGTGATCCCTGAGGTCCCTTTCAAACTCAAAAGAAATGAGTATCCGGAGATCCGACATGAAATTCAAAGAAGAGGTTGGGAAGTTCTAACAAATCCCATCCAACAAGTCGGCATCCTAATGGTTCAAGAGTTTTATGCTAATGCATGGATCACCAAGAACCATGATCAAAGTAAGAACCCAGATCCAAAGAACTATGTTACAATGGTTCGGGGGAAATACTTGGATTTTAGTCCGGAAAATGTGAGGTTGGCGTTCAACTTGCCAAACATGGAAGAGAACGCACGCCCCTACACAAGGAGAGTCAACTTTGATCAAAGGTTGGACCAAGTCCTTATGGACATATGTGTAGAAGGAGCTCAATAGAAGATTGACTCCAAAGGCAAGCCGGTTCAACTAAGAAGATTGGACCTCAAGCCTGTAGCTAGAGGATGGTTGGAGTTCATTCAATGCTCAATCATTCCCACTAGCAACCGGTCTGAAGTTACTATAGACCGGGCCATCATGGTCCATAGCATCATGATTGGAGAAGAGGTTGAAGTTCATGAGATTATACCTCAAGAACTCTACAAGGTGGCTGACAAGTCCTCCACTATGGCAAGGTCAGCCTTTCCTCACCTCATTTGCCACCTATGCAATTCGGTTGGGATTGACATAGAGGGAGATATCCTCATCAAAAAGGACAAGCCCATCATTAAGAAAAAGATGGAGCAAGCAAGAAAGCCCATTCATGGAGCTCAAGAGGCGCAGGAAGCTCATCACCATGAGATCCCGGAGATGCCTCAAATGCATTTTCCTCCACAAAACTATTGGGAGCAAATCAATACCTCCCTAGGAGAATTAAGTTCCAATATGGGACAACTAAGGGTGGAACATCAAGAACACTCCATCATCCTTCATGAAATTAGAGAAGATCAAAAAGCAATGAGGGAGGAGCAACAAAGACAAGGAAGAGACATAGAAGAGCTCAAGGACATCATTGGTTCCTCAAGAAGGAAACGCCACCATCACTAAGGTGGATTCATTCCTTGTTCTTATTTCTTCTGTTTTTCGCTTTCTATGTTATGTGCTTATCTATGTTTGTGTCTTCATTACATGATCATTAGTAGTGGGTAACTATGTCTTAAAGTTATGAATGTCCTATGAATCCATCACCTCTCTTAAATGAAAAATGTTTTAATTCAAAAGAACAAGAAGTACATGAGTTTTGAATTTATCCTTGAACTTAGCTTAATTATATTGATGTGGTGACAATGCTTCTTGTTTTCTGAATGAATGCTTGAACAGTGCATATGTCTTTTGAAGTTGTTGTTTAAAAATGTTAAATATGTTGGCTCTTGAAAGAATGATGACTAGGAGACATGTTATTTGATAATCTGAAAAATCATAAAAATGATTCTTGAAGCAAGAAAAAGCAGCAACGAACAAATCTTGCAGAAAAAAAATAAAATAAAATAAAATAAAATAGGCAAAAAAAAATATAGAAAGAAAAAGAAAAAGCAAGCAGAAAAAGCCAAAAGCTCTTAAAACCAAGAGGCAAGAGCAAAAAGCCAATAACCCTTAAAACCAAAAGGCAAGGGCAAATAAAAAGGATCCCAAGGCTTTGAGCATCAGTGGATAGGAGGACCTAAAGGAATAAAATCCTGGTCTAAGCGGCTAAACCAAGCTGTCCCTAACCATGTGCTTGTGGCGTGAAGGTGTCAAGTGAAAACTTGAGACTAAGCGGTTAAAGTCAAGGTCCAAAAGTAAAAAAAGAGTGTGCTTAAGAACCCTGGACACCTCTAATTGGGGACTTTAGCAAAGCTGAGTCACAATCTGAAAAGGTTCACCCAATTATGTGTCTGTGGCATTTATGTATCCGATGGTAATACTGGAAAACAAAGTGCTTAGGGACACGGCCAAGACTCATAAAGAAGCTGTGTTCAAGAATCATCATACTGAACTAGGAGAGTCAATAACACTATCTAAACTCTGAGTTCCTATAGAAGCCAATCATTCTGAACCTCAATGGATAAAGTGAGATGCCAAATCTATTCAAGAGGCAAAAAGCTATAAGTCCCGCTCATATGATTGAAGCTATGTTTCATTGATAGTTTGGAATTTATAGTATATTCTCTTCTTTTTATCCTATTTGATTTTCAGTTGCTTGGGGACAAGCAACAATTTAAGTTTGGTGTTGTGATGAGCGGATAATTTATACGCTTTTTGACATTGTTTTTAGTATGTTTTTAGTAGAATCTAGTTACTTTTAGGGATGTTTTCATTAGTTTTTATGTTAAATTCACATTTCTGGACTTTACTATGAGTTTGTGTGTTTTTCTGTGATTTCAGGTATTTTCTGACTGAAATTGAGGGACTTGAGCAAAAATCAGACTCAGAGGTTGAAGAAGGACTGCTGATGCTGTTGGATTCTGACCTCCCTGCACTCAAAGTGGATTTTCTGGAGCTACAGAACTCGAAATGGCGCGCTCCCAATTGCGTTGGAAAGTAGACATCCAGGGCTTTCCAGCAATGTATAATAGTCCATACTTTGGCCAAGAATAGACGACATAAACTGGCGTTCAACGCCAGCTTTCTGCCCAAATCTGGCGTCCAGCGCCAAAAAAGGAGCCAAAACCAGAGTTGAACGCCCAAACTGGCACAAAAGCTGGTGTTCAACTCCAAGGAGGACCTCTACACGTGCAACACTCAAAGCTCAGCCCAAGCACACACCAAGTGGGCCCCAGAAGTGGATTTATGCATCAATTACTTACTTCTGTAAACCCTAGTAGCTAGTTTATTATAAATAGGACATTTCACTATTGTATTTGATATCCAGAGTTTTATCTTCGGATCATAGTAGTCTTGGTTACTCCGGTTCCCCCTCTGGGGCCGAGACCAATGAACTCCATTATCACTTATGTATTTTCAACGGTAGAGTTTCTGCACTCCATAGATTAAGGTGTGGAGCTCTGCTGTTCCTCAAAGATTAATGCAAAGTACTACTGTTTTCTATTCAATTCATCTTATTTAGCTTCTAAGATATTCATTCGCTCTTCAACCTGAATGTGATGAACGTGACAATCATCATCATTCCCTATGAACGCGTGCTTGACAACCACTTCCGTTCTACCTTCGACTGAATGAGTGTCTCTTAGATATCTTAATCAGAATCTTCGTGGTGTAAGCTAGAATGATGGCGGCATTCAAGAGAGTCCGGAAGGTCTAAACCTTGTCTGTGGTATTCCGAGTAGGATTCAATGAATGAATGACTGTGACGAGCTCCAAACTCGCGATTGCCGGGCGTTAGTGACAGACGCAAAAGGAGGGTGAATCCTATTCCAGCATGATCGAGAACCGACAGATGATTAGCCGTGCTGTGACAGAGCATGTGAGCATATTTTTCACTGAGAGGAGGGGATGTAGCCACTGACAACGGTGATGCCCTTGCATAAAGCCAGCCATGGAAAGGAGTAAGATTGATTGGATGAAGATAGCAGGAAAGCAGAGGTTTAGAGGAATGAGAAGCATCTCTATTCGCTTATCTGAAATTCTCACCAGTGATTTACATAAGTATTTCTATCCCTGTTTTATTATTTATTATCGAAAACACCATTATCAATTTATATCTGCCTAACTGAGATTTGCAAGGTGACCATAGCTTGCTTCATACCAACAATCTCCGTGGGATTCGACCCTTACTCACGTAAGGTATTACTTGGACGACCCAGTGCACTTGCTGGTTAGTTGTATCGAAGTTGTGAACCATGGTATTGGCACCATGTTCTGGCGCCACTGCCAGGGAAAGAAAGAGCCGTGAATTTTACATAATTAAAGTGTAATCACGATTACGCGTACCAAGTTGCTCACGTTGCCAGGGATTGTTCGAGCCTGGACATCACAATTTCGTGCACCAATCTGCCTTATGTATCAATTGATTGACTCAAATAACTATGGATGTTGGCTTGGCTGAATTGTTGTGTGGCTTGTGAAATGTAATGTTTGAAGTTGATTCTTTAAATATTTGAAATGAGTTTAATCCGTTGAAGATTGGTTTGAATTGAGTCAATTAATTTGATGAAGTGAAAGATAGAATGCTCTTGAAATTCAGCCTGGGTTGCTTTAATTGCTCTGGTTTTGATAAATGATTTATTGCTGAACCGATTCTTTAAAGCTTTATAAATGAGTTAAATCGGTTGATATTGAGTTGATTTTTGAAATGGTTTCCTTGAGGTATGCCATTGAGGCGACTGTTGGATTTAGCTTGCTTTTGAATTGATTTCTGGTTTTGAGCTGTTGAAAAGGAATGAGAAACGGTTTAGTTGGGACCCGAACCGGGTGGCAAAAGTCCAAGTTTTAGGGGAGGTGCTGTCGAAATTTCTATAAAATCCGAGTCTTTATTGAAATGTTGTCTGGAAAATGATGAGTTAAAGACTTCTACTATTTTATTTGAATTATCAAGAAAAGGATGATTCATGCTTTCGAAATGAGTTAGTAAAGAGGGAATTGTGATTTAGTCTTGCTTCTTAAGAAAGGCATTGTATCTCTTTCAAGAGAAAGTTATTTAGATGAAACTTGTGTTTTAAAGCTGTTTGAATGCGAAAAGGGTTTATGCCTTTGGATTTGACTTGGGGGTTTCAATTAAAGGAGTTTCAATGACTTTGAAAGAACCTGAATGTCTATTGACAAGTTTTATTTTGAAATGTTTTGAGAAAGGTTTTAAGTACTCTTTGAACTCTGAACTTTTGCAAGACTAAAACAATTTTAAACAGTTGAAATGCTTTAGAATTTATCATGGGGGTTGAAGCTGGTTTTTCCTAAGTAAAGAAAACGGCTTTGAAAGAAGTAAATGATTACGTGACTCGGTTTGGCTTAGATCCTATTTTATTACTCAAATCGGAAAGCCAAAGTTTTAATGATTTTAAATGAATTTGGCGAAATGAGTTATGTTATTCTCCCCTAAAGACTTGGGACTCTGCCGAGAAACTTTTGTTATAAAATCCCATTGTTGGATGGGTGATTTTGAATATCTCAAAGAGGCTTTTAACTTGCCATGATTATGGAAGTTTTGGAAAGAGGATGCCGAGAGTGGCATTGTTTTAAAAGGGGAATTTACCGTGAGTAAAAGTGGCTTATGAGCCTGAGATGATTTGAGAAATGAGATCTTTAAAGCCAAGGCTGAAAAGAGTTGAAACTTGATTTCAAAGTGAAATGAATTGAGAAAATGATTTATGGCTTAAATGCCGATTTCATAAATCTGATGATTTTGAATGGTGGAAGTGCTGTTTTATTATGAGCCGGAATGGCTATGTATGATTATGAATATTGACTGGTTCTGGATTGAGCCGTGAGCCGGAATGGCTGTGTGTGATTATCAATATTGGCTGGTTCTGGACTGAACTGTAAGCCGGATGACTGAGATGGATGTTGATCCATGGATGAGAATGAATGCATGTATATGCTGAATTATTGATAATTGTGATTTTTGCACTTCCACTATTGGAGATGAGGGTTTCCCTGGGTAGTAGCAATGGCTAGCCACCATGTGCTCCAGGTTGAGACTCGAAGCTCTGTTAACCCAATGTCGTAAGTGTGGCCGGGCACTGTGAAAGGCCCGGATGAGCTCGCCCCCATAAATATTCACCAGTGATGGTGATGGATAAATATTCACCAGTGAGGGTGATGGATATGGATCATGATTATGATCAAGTTTATGATGAGTATAACTCGAGTTGGGGATGCACGATAGAGGGACAGTCCAATGGTTAGCTACCAGGACTTGTCGGGTTGGCTCTATAACCGACAGATGATATCATCAGCCACTAGGGACAGGCATGCATCATATGCATTTGTGTGACATTGGTTGGGTGTGCATATTATACTTGGTTTGCCTATGTGATTAATTGCTAACTGTTCTACTTGTAATATCTGTTTGTTTGTGCTTGAACTTCCTATCTGTGTTTGCATCAGGGACTCTGTTGGATTGTGGTGATTGGTTATTGGTTAGATTGTTTGGGCCTAGGGCCGTGGTTGGAAAGAGATGAATTGATGGTTAATTTCGGTTTTGTATTTCTGGTTTGGAATAAAATTATGAAAGGCTATTTTGGTTCTGCATAGATAAACCATTTTGAAAGGCTTTTGAGTTTTTGAGCATTGAATGGTTCCTCTTTTAGAAAAGATTTCCGACTTTACTTTTACTGTAAATCGTTGTTTTTGAAAAGAGGCATAAGACGGTTATTAATCACTGGTGCGATTATCTTCACGTATCCTATTACAGTAATTCCCAAAAACCCTCTACTGAGAACCCTTTCGAGGATGATGTTCTCACCCCCCTACATTTTTCCCCTTTCAGGATACGGGCGTAGAAGTTACGAAGAGTTTATCTAGTTGTTGTTGAGATGCTCTGTATTGCTTTAGATTATTATTCTTGTACCCTCGCCTTTATCTTGATATAATCTGTAAGAGGGATAGGGATTGTATTGGATTATGTTTGTAATATTATTTATATATATTTATGTATATATATGAATGTACTCTTTATGAGTTTTTGTAAGTTGTATGGTATTTATGGATGTACGTTATCGGACGATATTTCATATTTTAGTATTAAATATTATAAGTGTCGTCGTAATATCTGAGCTATCAGAGTTGTGCAGCCGGAAGCGTTGCCTTTGGTAGTCAGGGTGTTACACGAAAGAGAACTAAAAATTACATTTCTAGATATGACTAGAAATTTTGATGATATGTTTAATGAGGCTTTGTATGACAAAAGAAGACTGCAAGATAACACACTCATAGATAATTGGATCGATGAGTATTTACTCGAAGATTCAGAAGAAGAAGATATCGATAGAAGCTCTATCCCAATAACTCGTAGATGGATCAACAGAGATCAAGAAGCAGGACATGATCGCCTTTTCCAAGATTACTTTGCAGATGATCCGGTGTATAATGCTGACATTTTTCTATGGAGATTTCGAATGAGAAGACATGTGTTCCTTCGGATAGTAGACGCTCTCTCAAACGTCTATCCGTATTTCCAACAGAAGGTTGATGCAACTGGAAGAAGAGGCTTGTCGCCACTCCAGAAATGTACTGCTGGGATACGGATGTTAGCATATGGCGTAGCAGCTGATGCTGTTGATGATTATGTGTACATAGGCGAGAGCACTACAATTGAATGCTTGAAAAAATTTGTTGAAGGTGTCATTTCGGTGTTCGAGGATGAATACTTGCGAAAACCCAATCCAAATGACGTACAACGCCTACTACAAATGGCGGATGGTCGTGGCTTCCCTGGCATGTTAGGTAGCATTGACTGCATGCATTAGCAATGGAAAAATTGTCCAAAGGTGTGGAAAGGTATGTACGTGAGTGGTTATCATGGGATTGCAACCATAGTACTTGAGGTTGTAGTATCTTCAGACCTTTGGATATGGCATGCGTTCTTTGGAGTTTCTGGTTCAAATAACGATATCAACGTGTTAGATCGTTCTCTAGTGTTTGATGATATTCTAAATGATCGTACTCCGGAGGTAAATTATACTATTAATGGTAATAATTATACAATAGGATATTATTTAGCAGATGGTATTTGGGCCACATTTGTCAAATCAATCTCAAAGCCCCAAGGGGAGAAACGCAAGTTATTTGCACAATACCAAGAAGGGCAAAGAAAAGATGTGGAATGAGCATTCGGAGTGTTGCAAGCACGCTTTGCAATTATACGTGGTCCAGCTCGTTTTTGGAAAAAGAAGAAGCTTGCCAACATAATGAGAGCTTGTATTATATTGCATAATATGATTGTTGAGGATGAAAGAGACACTTATGCAGGAAATTTTGCTCAAGGCTTAAAGTATGATGATGTTGAAAATGGCTTATCACAACCTCAGCTGGGAGAAGAAGATTTTGCACCATACCATCAATTTCTCCAAAGAAATGCCCAACTTCGAAATAGGTAGCAGCATAGACAATTGAAAGAGGACTTGATTGAACACATATGGCAATTTCACAATGCTTGTCGTCAACTATAGAGTTTAATTATGTTTTTCTTTGTATTAAGTAATTTTACAAATTAGTGTAATCCCGAATTATATATTGTGTATTATTGTTATATATAAATTTATTTAATATTAATATCTTTTAATAGTGAATTATTTTTAAATTTAAATTTTTTAAATTACATCATTAAAAAAATTAATTACATTAATTTCAAGTATTTTAATTAATTAATTAAGTAGGACCACAACAGGGACTAAAGTTAGTTCCTCCTAATGGAGAAGATAGAGATGCTTTGAGTTCCTATTTACTATTTATGACGCAAAAGCTGATGTAGAGTTACTTTTTATAACAGGTGGGCCATAAACAGGAATTGGGATGAGTTCCCTACTGGAGATGGTCTTATTGATTGCATCTAAGATACTGATACATGGCATAATTTTGATAGGCGGATCGGACCGACCTATTCAACTGAAAA
This sequence comes from Arachis hypogaea, assembly GCF_003086295.3. Taxonomy (NCBI): domain Eukaryota; kingdom Viridiplantae; phylum Streptophyta; class Magnoliopsida; order Fabales; family Fabaceae; genus Arachis; species Arachis hypogaea. Next base: position 116,384,642 of record NC_092053.1, read on the forward strand.
ATTGATGAAGCAGTAATTTATTATTAGAATCAGTCTTGCATCTGAACGGCTTGTAAACCCATATGGGTGCACCAGCGTCTGTCTCTGCAAATTCATCATAGACTATTGTACTAAATTTTTTCATATCTTCTCATTTTCATATAAAGATTATTGTCTGTTATATTTAAGTATGGTAATTTTTTCCGGCGACGAGTATTTATAGGGATTTATCTACGGAAAGACGGATTTTGGGACAATTTTTTTTCATGTAGGAATGGACACTATAAAAAAATTGTCAGATTTAACAGCAGACATAATGTTAGATATAAAGTTTTAATTGCAAAATTTTAGAGCTTGTTACTGTCGAATTTTTTTTCATAAATTCGACGATAATATATTATTTATTATTAATAATTAAATTAATAGTTATCAGCGGATTTAACCAACGGTAAACTTAAATTTTAAATTTTTTTTAAAAAATTACTTGAAAATAAAATATATAATTTTAAATATTTAAATTTAATAGTTTTTAAACTAACAAAATTCAATGTTTTATAATTTCTTATAATACTTTGTCTATAATTTTTAGTTGAAAGTTCACAAACAAATTTAAATATCAAAGTTTATTATTAAAAAAAAAAGAATTCAATTAAGCACGAAAATTAGATTTGAAATGCACCAAACCATCAATTACAAAAATTGAACAAAATTAAATCAGAAATCGAAAGAGTAATAATAACGATGAGCATTAGAGATTAGGTTATACTAATACTATTACATTACATAAAGAATTAACCATACCAAACTATTTATGATACTAACAATGAACTAATTTATCATCCCTCCCCCATTCTGCTATCTTGATCCCAATTCTTTGACTAATTATAAGTGTGGTTGAAGAATCAACAGGTTAGTGTAGTGAACCTGTTATATTACCATAATCTTACACTTTACATTGTTACTACTACAAGAGTGTATTGAACCTATTGCATTACTATAATCTTCTGAAAAACTTTCAGTGATGCTGCTAGCATTACATTGTTTGTTCATTTTCCATTTCTATAGTAGAAATTCTGGATCGAGGTAAGTAGTGATAAGCATATCTCTCTATAACCAAGTATTCAGAGTTATATTCTTCGTTTTATTTACTAGAAAGATGATCTTATTCTTTCCTGGTCCACTAGTGATATTGTTAACTATGGGTATATAAGGCTCCATTTGGTTGATGTATAAGATGAGATATAGACACAAAAACACATACATTAAAGACATAGACATAAAATATTTATATCTATGTATTGTGTTTGGTAAAAATAATAAACAAGACACATAAATATTTGAAAAAGACTAAATTACCTTTTATTCAAAAAAAGTTTGGGGAGATAGGAGGATAAAATTTGAAAATTTAAAAATTGAATAAGGGTAAAAGAGTAAAAAATTAGTGTCTCACAAGTTGTATCTCAGGATCTCACCAAATTGGAGATACACAAATTTGATGTCTTCGTGTCCATCTGTGTCCTTCCGTGTCCTTCGAAAATATGTGTCTCACCAAACCAGATAGTAGACATGTGTCACTGTGTCCATATCCCATTGAGACAAGGACATCAACCAAACGCTACCTAAGGTTGCGTTTGTTTTCAAAGACATGACAGAACATGACACTGAGACAGAGACAATAGGACAGAGACACTAAAAATTATTGTTTGTGTATTGTGTTTGGATACGATGTACAAGACACTAATGTAATGTCCAGTATTATGTCTGGATACACATGGACATGACTAAAATATTATATAAAATGACTAAAATAACCATATAATTCCAAATTTTTTACATCAAGTACAAACTAATTTAATAGAGAATGAGAGTATGTAGGAGTACAGACGAAATTTAAAAAAATGTTTAAAGAGACAAAAAATTTTAATAAAAAAATATATTTTTTGGTGACTTAATAAAAAAATATATAATAATATTTATATTAAAATAAAAATTATAAATATATTTATTTTATATTTAAATTTATTATTAATATGTAGGAATACATATGGTTAAGATTAATAAAAAAATAGATCTAAATTTGATTAATAAAAATTTTGTTTAGGTTAATAAGCTAAATTAATTTTAAATAAAAAAAATCAGTTTTAAAAAAGAATCCGTTTTTACATGAAAAAAAAATAGTTTTTGCACATAAAAATCTATTTTTATTTAGAAAACTAATTTTTTTTATCTAAAAACTGATTTTTTTTTAAATTATATAAAATCAATTACAACTTATAAATTATTTTTAGCATTTTAAAAGATCAATTTTATCTTTAATAATATTTATCTTTCAAAAGTTTCAAGACTAATTATAGGAAAAATAAGAAGGGATAATAGTAGAATAATAAAAAATATCTATGGACAAAAAAGAAAACAAATTTATAAAAAAGTCCGTGTCCACCCTTCCAAATCCCGTGTCCATCATTGTCCTTCGTAAAAGAGTGGACACAAAAATATAAAAAACTGTCTCGGAGACAATGTGTTCCGTGTCCATGTCTCGAAAAATAAACACATTTTAAACATGTACTGTATATGTCTCTGTGTCCTGTCTCCGAAAACAAACGCTACCTAAGGGATCAGGCAAATACATACACAAAGTACCGAATAACACACATTAAAAAATGATTAAAAAAACATGTATTATATGTTTATAAAAGGGTGAACCTTTGAAATTTGCTCGTGAACCTTTGAAATTTACACCAAACCTCGTTAGCTTGTCATCGGAAAATCCCAAGAAACGTCACAGTGACATCTTATTACTTTAGCTGACACAATTTATTAGCACCATATTAAAAGAATGGATGATTATTCAATCTAGCTACTGGTTCACTGGATTAAAAGTTCAAAACATAATTTAATCGGAATAATCGAGTTATAATAAAATAATATATAAAACATAAATAAACACATAAAATATAATTATATTCTAATATAAACCTTAAAATCTAGAACAATAAATAGGCAACAAGAACAATAATAGCTAGGCAAATAAATTCAAAAACTACATAGCAAAAAATTTAATAACACCTAACAAAAAATTAGCAAAAGAATTATTAGTAAGAACGGAACAATTATTAGCAAAAGATTTAATAAATCAACAAGAACAATGACAGCAACAACAACAATCACTAACAAATCAACAAGAACCATAATAGCAATAACTACGAGAACTGAATAATTATTAGTAAAAAATTAAAGTAATCAAGAACAATAACAGCAAATAAATTCAATAACTACAAGAATTGAACATCTATGCAACAACAACATAACAATTAACAAGAAGGATCAGCAACAAGAAGAACAACTAACAGAGGTTGAAAGCGACGGCAGACGAGAGGCAGAAGACAATGACAAGGCAACGACAGAGCTGGCAGAGTGGCGGACAGAAGAACTCGCAGCTTCAAGCTGTGGCAGAGAAAGGGTACTCACCGTCGGAGAGGGCAAAAAGGGGTTAGGTTTTTTATTTAGAAAAATAAAAACAAGATAGAATAGGGAGAGAGAGATGAGGGCAACCTACCTGGACGATGGAGGAGAGACACAACTCTGGCAACATAGAGAACGGCAGCGGTAGCTCTTCCAAAGGTGGTGGAGAGAGAGAGAGAGAGCAACTCCGTTTGAGACAATGAAACACGATACAGGAGACTTGACATAGACTTTGGTGGAGAATGGATGTGGGTAGCGCTGGTGAAGGGTGGCCGGGGAGTTGTCGGAGGTAGTTACAGGGGAGAGAGAAGAGAGAGGACAATGGGGAAGAGAGAATAATATTCTCGAAAGTGAGGGGAGAGGGCCACGTATTTTGAATTAGATTAGGTTTACTGGCGGATAAATCCGACGGTAATACATTGCGTATGACCGAAATGCAGCGTTCAATTAATTGAGCTTTACCGGCAGATAAATAACTCCCACGGTAATCTCGGCACCAATTTTCCTTTTTTTCTACAATTATTACCGATGAATTTACCGTCAAAAAAACAAATCCGATGGTAACTTTTTTATTTGACGAATTTATTGCCAAATCCACCGGTAAACCAGATGCTAATGTCCGACGCTAAATTCGATGGTATTCAACATTTTTCTTATAGTGGGGGACAAGGACCTGTATAATAAATCAGGCGGGGGCAGGGATAGAGATCCTTTCCCATAGCTACCCGTATAATATCCATTATAGAAAATGACTAAAACACCCTTGTTATATATATATATATATTAGTTTCACACTTTCACTGAAATCCAAACTCGTCACCCTCTCTCTTCTTAGTTTAGCAAAATTCAAATCTTAAGGCTATCACAGATTCTTTTCACCTCTCCTCTTATCGCCCGTCAGCCACCCTCCTCCCCCCTCACCGTCATGCTCCCCCTTCACACTCTCACTCTGAAGGCCACCGCAGCAGTCATCGTGCGCTTGAGAAACCTACTCGAAGAGAATGACATGTTGCGTGCTTGACCTGGCTGAGGAGAACGTCATCGCCGTATGCCTGATCAAGCCGAGGAGAACATCATCGTTGCGTGATGACATGTCATCATGTCATGTTTTTCTATGCTTTTTCATACAGGAAATTTATGATTAGTGCTTAAATATTGCATTCTTTGGTGCTTAAATGGTATATTTCTTTGATCTTTTGATTTGATAAACTTTGTAAGAAATAAGAAGAAAAAGAAGCAAAAAGAGCAGAAAATAAGCTAAAAAGAAGAAAAGAGGAATTTTGGGCACACTTTAAAGTTGGAGAACACTTTAGAGGCTTAGGCCACGCTTCTAAAAGCGTGGCCCATGACCAAATCAAGGAAGAGAAGCGTGGCCCAAAGGAAGAGAAGCGTGGCCCAAAGGAAGAAAAGCGTGGCTCAAAACAAAGAGCAAGAGAGGACAAAAAGCTTGAGCCAAAGTTTGCCTCAAACTTTAGCTCAAACTTTTGGGAGAAAAGCTTGAGCCAACGTTTGCCTCAAACTTTTTGGCAAACGTTGGCATCACAAAACAAACACCCTGGAGGAAAAAGCTTGCGCCAACGTTTTCCTCAAGCTTTTTGGCAAACGTTGGCGCCACACCACAACAGCCTGAAGGGGTATACTTCCAACAAGAATAACTTGAGCTACAGAGCTCCAAATGAGGTGATTCAAAAAGCAATGGAAAGTAGGAATCGAGAGCTTTCCAAGAATATATGGCACTGCATGGTGGACACTAAAATTGAGGGAGAAAACTGCCCCGAAATGAGCATAAATGAACATGGTGGCAACCTGCAGTGAGGCCAACTGACCTCTGCACCTTCGACGGAGTATAACTCGAGCTGTAGAGCTCCAAATGATGCGCTTCTAACGGAATTGGAAAGTAGACATTCAGGGCTTTCCAACAATTTATAATAATATGGGGTGGACAATATGTTTGAGCCTCCAGAACTGGCGTTTTCGACCACGTTTGAGGCAAACTTTACCTCAAACGCTGCACACCAAGGCCAGCGACCTTGTCCTCTTCAAATGAGCATAACTTGAGTTGTAGATGTCCAATTGAGGTGATTCCAATTGGGTTAGAAAGCTGACATTCAGAGCTTTCTAACCATATATAATAGTCTATAGTGGACATGAAATTTGCAACGTTGACAAGCAGACAAAGTAGTACCCCAACATGCATGCAAGAAGGCCCAATGTTTGGCTAAAAGTTTGACCTCAAACTTTAGCCCAAACGTTGGTAGCAGGAAATAAGGGCAGCTGGTATAAAAAGTTTGAGTAAAAGTTTGCCTCAAACTTTTACTCAAACTTTTACTCAAACTTTTATGATTCATGGCCCGGTTCACAATGGGTTTCTCTCCAACTCCAAGAGCAATCAACAGAGGCTTTTGTCAACCCAATTCCATCAAGAGCAAGGGCCCAATTGACACCACTCAAAGGCACAAGAGATAGTTAGAATAGAAATTTCATTTTAATTGTAATTTGTTTTGAATTTCATTTTCATTTTGTAAAAATGCCTATAAATAGGCATCTGTTTCATTTTTATTGGGGGGCGAGCTCCACTAGGGAGCATTAGGAATACAGAGCTCTCTCTCTTTAGTTTTCTTTTCTTTGTTTTTAAGTCTTGGGTGGAGAATTGAAGGTGTTCTGTTTCATTCTCCCTCTGAGATTTCTCTCTGTTTACTTGCTGCATAATTTGAAGGAATTGTGATTTGAATCAAAACTCTCTTTACTGCTTTTCTCTCTATTTTCTTCTGCAATTATTCTCTGTTGGATCAAGGAAGGAATTGAGATCTAGACTTGGTCTCTAGTCTCATCCAACCCCTGAGATCTTCAACCTCTCATTCAGATTTTGCAATTGAGCCAAGTTGCTTTCTGTTTTAAATTTTTCAAGTGATTTTCCAAATCTGTTGAACCTACTACATCTTTTACTTCTCTGTTTGATTGCTATTTACACTTCCTTGTTTGCTTTCTTTAATTTCTCTGCACCCAATTCCCTTTACATTTGATGCAATTTACTTTTCTTGTCATTTAAGATTTTGCCAATTTACTTTTCTTGCAATTTAAGTTTCAATGCAATTTACTTTCTGCACTTTATAATTCCTTGTTATTTACATTCTGTTGCTTTAAGTTTCACCCAATCTCACTTCAATGTTAGCTTGACTAAAATAATCATCCACTAAAGTTGCTTGATCCATCAATCTCTGTGGGATCGACCTCACTCCCGTGAGTTTTATTACTTGATGCGACCCGGTGCACTTGCCGGTGAGTTTTGTGTTGGATCGTTTTCCGCACATCAAGTTTTTGGCGCCGTTGCCGGGGATTGATTTAGATCAACAATGATTAAGTGGGTGAGAAGTCTAGATTAAGCATTTTCTTTGTTTTTGTTCTTGAAACCAAGGTGTTTGTGTTTTTGCCTCACTAAGCAAATATCATCTGAAACATGAATTTCAATTTTATTTGGTGTTGTGTTTTACAAAATTCAAATGGAGTTCAACTCATCTTATGATCAAACAAATTTTATGGGATATTACCCACCATCACCAATCTCTAATGGTGGCTGGGAATATCACCAAGAGAATACACATTCTGAGCACTCCAATTCATGGAGATTTGCTTCAGAGACACAAGATGAGCAAGAAAATCATATGGGATATCTTCCTCCACCACAAAATGATGCAAGTTGCTATTCTAATGATGGCTGGGGGGAGCAAAACTAGAAAACAGTTGAGAGCCCATATTCCACTTATCAAGAGCCATCTTCACTCGAACGTACTATCAATTCACTTATACAAAATTTTCCAACCTCACCTTCTAGTTCTTCATCTGAAAATTCTTCATCACTGGACTTTGTCTCCACACAAAATCCTTGCGAAAACTCACCACCCACACAAACTTCCATGAACCAAAGACTCTCAAATCTTGAGTCCATGCTCAAAAGACTTGCGGAGGAGAAAGAGAAATACCAGAAAGAACAAGAGAACTCCATCAAAAACATGGAAGTACAGTTAGGCAAATTATTGAGTGCAATGAAGAAGAAGGAAAAACAAGAGGAAGAGGCTACTGAGTCAAGTGAATTCTTAGTGAAAAAGAAAGAGGTGGTGGAAATAGCTGAAAATGAAACTGCACTTGAGGTGACAAAAGAACCTGAACACTCACAACCTCCTCAAACCCCCCTGGACCAAAAAATCTCAACAATTGAATCTGAGATTAAAAGATATGAAGAGGAGATGAAGAAATGTTGGGAAGATCAACAAACCTCCTCCATGAAAGAGCTATTAAAACAAATGTTGAGTGTAAAAGAGGAAGTGGAGGAGCAAGAAGGTGAGGAAGTCATTCCAAACTCAAGTGAGGCAGAGAAGTACATGAAGGAGGAGTTCATGGAACCACCAGTTCAAAAGGCTTTGGATGAATACAAAACTCCAATAATCATACAACAACCAAGTCTTGAATCCAAAGGAGTGAAGGCAACTAGCAAGAGCACCAATCCTGTCCCTTATCCAGCAAGCAAGATCAATCAAGCCAATTGCAAAAGAAAGCTTGCTGAGGAAAAGCCAAGACAAGGGATAGTAGCTGAATCTTCTCCTCCCTTGAGGTCATTCCTCTTGACAAACTGGAAGAAGAGGAAGAAAGTGAAAGACAACATGTCAAGCTAATGACACTAAAAGAGCACTTGTTGGGAGGTAACCCAACCGTAGGTAACATTTTTTTTTCTCTGCTTTATTTTCTTTCTTTGCTTTGTTTAAATTCAATAAATTGGCATATGGTTACATTCTAAGTTTGGTGTTGCCCTGCAACAAACTGTTTTCCATCTTCATGGATGATTGCATCAATTTTACATGAAAGTGACACACCAAGATTCTAAGTTTGGTGTGCCACCTATTTTTCTATGCAAATCATTCAGCAACACCACTTGTCTGCATAACCATAATGTCTTTGCAGTGTTAATTTTCTTTTGGTTTGATATTGTGTTACTCTATTTACTTTAGTTAATTCTTTGTTTTTAATGCTTTCATTTTAGTTTGCTTATTTACTATGTTTGTTAATACATTACTAAGAGAGCTTTATACATGACAGATTCTTGGCTTGGTGATTGTATTCAACATATAACAGTTTCTTTCGTTTAGTTTTATTTCAAATAAATTGACATGTGGTTGCATTCTAAGTTTGGTGTTGCTATGCAACAAAATTTGGTTCTAATCCTTACAAGATACTTGCATTAATTCTAAGTGAAAGTGTCACACTAAGTTTGGTGTGCCACTTATTCTTTATGCAAAGTATTATGCTCACCTTCTTAAGTTTGCAATCACAATGTCTCTGTCTCTTGTGCCTTGATTATTATCTTTAATTTTGCTTGCTTAGAACACATGTACTACTAACTTTTCATTGTGTAAGACACTCATGATCCATCTTAGCCCCATAGCCATGGTTCTAATTGTTGCTTGAGGATGAGCAAGCATTCTGAGTTTGGCAAGGGAAGGAGGAAGAATAGAGGAAAAAGGACAACAATAATGAAGATGAACTACAAGGTTGTAGAGTTCCTTTTCTCCTCATTTGTTTCCAGCACTTAAATTGCATGATTGTCTTCATCCTTTCTGTTTACATGTGTGTATGAATAAAGCATGACTTGAATCTTGATTTGCAACATGGTGCTGTGTCATTATGATTACCAACTTGAGTTTTGTGAATTCAAAAGCAACAAAGTATCATGATCATAAACAAACAAGGCATTAAAGAAGATTTTAGCATGTGCATAAAAGTATTGGGAAGCGAGTATGTTTGATTTTTGCTTAATTGCATTAGATTTTATTTAATTGAAGTTTTCATCTAGCACATTTTGTGAAATCTTTTAAAATCATGAAAACCTTGAAAGCAAATGCAAAATAAAGCAAGAAAAGAAAAAGGGAAAGAATGAGAAAGTTGAAGGCTCTGAGTACCAATGGCAATTTATTTGTTAAGTGCTTGTGGTGTTTATGTATCAAGCCAAATGCTTGAAAACAAAACACTTAGAAGTCAATGTTAGGCTCAAAGTGCAAAAGCACTCCCTCAAAGCTCAAGGCTCTGAGCATCAATGATTAGAGAGTCAAGAAAAGAAAAGAAACAAATGAGCTTAATGAAGTCCTCTAATCAAATGCTTGTGGTGCTTATGTATCAAGTGGTAATACTTGAAAACAAAGCATTTAGAAGTCGTAGCTTTGTTATCAACTCATGGGGCAAAGCACCCATAAGGAGAAGCTAATAAAAAAATCAAAAGCTTGTTTCAAGGAAGAAATATAAGAGAAAGACTTCATAAATTGAGCTAGATGGAAGCATCAATCATTTACATTTCTTTTGTGATTGTAGCATGCTTAGAAAACTAGCTTACCATGAACATTGAGTTGCTATTCTTCTTACCTTGGATTGTCAATCTCTATTGCATGATTCTTTTCTTGCTTGGGGACAAGCAAGGTTTAAGTTTGGTGTTGTGATGACATGTCATCATGTCATGTTTTTCTATGCTTTTTCATACAAGAAATTTATGATTAGTGCTTAAATATTGCATTCTTTGGTGCTTAAATGGTATATTTCTTTGATCTTTTGATTTGATAAACTTTGTAGGAAATAAGAAGAAAAAGAAGCAAAAAGAGCACAAAATAAGCTAAAAAGAAGAAAAGAGGAATTTTGGGCACACTTTGAAGTTGGAGCACACTTTGGAGGCTTAGGCCACGCTTCTAAAAGCGTGGCCCATGACCAAATCAAGGAAGAGAAGTGTGGCCCAAAGGAAGAGAAGCGTGGCCCAAAGGAAGAAAAGCGTGGCTCAAAACAAAGAGCAAGAGAGGACAAAAAGCTTGAGCCAAAGTTTGCCTCAAACTTTAGCTCAAACTTTTGGAAGAAAAGCTTGAGCCAACGTTTGCCTCAAACTTTTTGGCAAACGTTGGCATCACAAAACAAACACCCTGGAGGAAAAAGCTTGCGCCAACGTTTGCCTCAAGCTTTTTGGCAAACGTTGGCGCCACACCACAACAGCCTGAAGGGGGTATACTTCCAACAAGAATAACTTGAGCTACAGAGCTCCAAATGAGGTGATTCAAAAAGCAATGGAAAGTAGGAATCGAGAGCTTTCCAAGAATATATGGCACTGTATGGTGGACACTAAAATTGAGGGAGAAAACTGCCCCGCAATGAGCATAAATGAACATGGTGGCAACCTGCAGTGAGGCCAACTGACCTCTGCACCTTCGACGGAGTATAACTCGAGCTGTAGAGCTCCAAATGATGCGCTTCTAACGGAATTGGAAAGTAGACATTCAGAGCTTTCCAAAAATGTATAATAGTATGGGGTGGACAATATGTTTGAGCCTCCAGAACTGGCGTTTTCGACCACATTTGAGGCAAACTTTACCTCAAACGCTGCACACCAAGGCCAGCGACCTTGTCCTCTTCAAATGAGCATAACTTGAGTTGTAGATGTTCAATTGAGGTGATTCCAATTGGGTTAGAAAGCTGACATTCAGAGCTTTCTAACCATATATAATAGTCTATAGTGGACATGAAATTTGCAACGTTGACAAGCAGACAAAGTAGTACCCCAACATGCATGCAAGAAGGCCCAACGTTTGGCTAAAAGTTTGACCTCAAACTTTAGTCCAAACGTTGGTAGCAGCAAATAAGGGAAGCTGGTATAAAAAGTTTGAGTAAAAGTTTGCCTCAAACTTTTACTCAAACTTTTACTCAAACTTTTATGATTCATGGCCCGGTTCACAATGGGTTTCTCTCCAACTCCAAGAGCAATCAACAGAGGCTTTTGTCAACCCAATTCCATCAAGAGCAAGGGCCCAATTGACACCACTCAAAGGCACAAGAGATAGTTAGAATAGAAATTTCATTTTAATTGTAATTTGTTTTGAATTTCATTTTCATTTTGTAAAAATGCCTATAAATAGGCATCTGTTTCATTTTTATTGGGGGGCGAGCTCCACTAGGGAGCATTAGGAATACAGAGCTCTCTCTCTTTAGTTTTCTTTTCTTTGTTTTTAAGTCTTGGGTGGAGAATTGAAGGTGTTCTGTTTCATTCTCCCTCTGAGATTTCTCTCTGTTTACTTGCTGCATAATTTGAAGGAATTGTGATTTGAATCAAAACTCTCTTTACTGCTTTTCTCTCTATTTTCTTCTGCAATTATTCTCTGTTGGATCAAGGAAGGAATTGAGATCTAGACTTGGTCTCTAGTCTCATCCAACCCCTGAGATCTTCAACCTCTCATTCAGATTTTGCAATTGAGCCAAGTTGCTTTCTGTTTTAAATTTTTCAAGTGATTTTCCAAATCTGTTGAACCTACTACATCTTTTACTTCTCTGTTTGATTGCTATTTACACTTCCTTGTTTGCTTTCTTTAATTTCTCTGCACCCAATTCCCTTTACATTTGATGCAATTTACTTTTCTTGTCATTTAAGATTTTGCCAATTTACTTTTCTTGCAATTTAAGTTTCAATGCAATTTACTTTCTGCACTTTATAATTCCTTGTTATTTACATTCTGTTGCTTTAAGTTTCACCCAATCTCACTTCAATGTTAGCTTGACTAAACTAATCATCCACTAAAGTTGCTTGATCCATCAATCCCTGTGGGATCGACCTCACTCCCGTGAGTTTTATTACTTGATGCGACCCGGTGCACTTGCCGGTGAGTTTTGTGTTGGATCGTTTTCCGCACATCATTGCACACATGACCTAGGTGAGGTGAATGTTGTCGTCACATGCCTGACCCATCCCGAGGAGAATCGTCACGTCAAAGGCAACACCGTCGCATTAGAGAGCGTCGACGTATTCGTCGCGTCGGATGAGGGTCATCTTCATCGCCGTCCAAAAAGATCGTCAAAGGCAAAATCGTGTTTGTTGTAGTCCGATCTCTGTCACCGCCTCCAGCAAGTTCGTTCTTCATTGTAGTCGCCGGCCTCTTTGCCGTTGGCCTCTCTTCCTTTGGTAAGTCAGCCTCTGTGATTTTTGTGATTTTCATTTAGCTTGGAGCATTTGTTAATTATTATAGTATTGTTGTAACTATATAATTTTTTGTGATTTTATATTAGTTATTATCAGTGTCCTAATGATGAAAATTCTTGCTTGTGATTATGTCTCATATATGTGTCTCACTGCCTCTATTTGTTTTAATTGAAGCTATAGTATTTTCTTTGATAAAACAATTCTGCACAGTGACTAAAAGGATATTTGTGGATTTGTTTTGAGAATATGTGATAGTGGATAACTGAATGTTTGTGAATTTTGTTGATTTATTATTCGATTTTAACTTTTGATTGTTTTCTTCTTTTTGTTGTAGGATTCAAACAAATCGAAATTTTCCATCACTACCATTACATGATGAAAGATGATTAGAGAATTATGTTTTTAGAATGTGATAACTATGTTTAGTATTTAGATATGTTTAGTTATTTTTATGAATATGGTTGGTATTTGAACGGAGACAATATTTTTAGTTGTTACTATTTAAATATTTGAAGATTATCAAAATTATATTTGTAATGACAATTGAGGATTATATTTTTTTTTTCGTTTTTTAAAAATTCGCAAAGACCTAGATCTCCATTACTTGTCGTGGAGACAAGGATAGATTATGGAGGTGAGGCTCACTCCCCCTATAAAATCCATTGCCATTCCTAATTGTATTTTGAGAGGTTTAGGCGATGTGCAACTTTAGGAGTAGGAGTGAAATAATCTTACAAAGGATTCGAACGTACTTTAAGTAAAGAAGCTTAAAGCATTCCCACTAGATCAAATTCACAATTAACATCATCAATGCTAATTAGTGTATATATATATATATATATATCGATGCTTTTTTTTATTTTTGTATATCGACGCTTTCTTATCTTATGCGCTTCGAGTGTAATGACTATTATTGCTTTTGTTTATCCTTTTTTTACAGGCTCTTAGTTATATTATTCTTCGAATATATTTATGTATTTTTTGTTTTTTGATATCGTAATATCTCACCACCTCTGTTTTACGACTATAATGTAAGGCTTTATATGGCAGGGTGTTTCGAAAAAGATGATGGAGTTTGTGGCGTGTGAAGCAATGAGATTGAGAGAAGAGACTAAGAATGTGTTTTCTGAGAAAGGAGACATTGAGACTTTAGAGTGATGAGAAGGTTAGGGTTTATGCCTTTGTGCTAGAGGTGTTCGAGCTGAATTCTCTCACTGTTAAATTATGGTATTTTATATTTATATGCATACTATATGTGATTCGGTTGCACAAAGTGGAACTACAAACCGAACCGAACTGCACAAAAACTTATCTAAAATTCAAAATATCCAAAATTGAGCGGATTGTTTCAGTTTTTGTTTTGGATAGGTTCAAATTCAAGGTTTTTTTGAACCGATTTGAATATGAATATCCCTACCTTGATACTAACTCACAAATTCTCTACAACTAACACTAGATTAAAATAGCTCTTATACCAAATATAAATATAATCACCCACAATTAATTCGGCCAAGATTGCTCACTCACATAAACACCTTAACAATATACATAACATCAATATAATTTTTCTCAACAATAACATAACAATATACTGGGAAGGTGAACAAAACTATAATAATAATACATATTCATCTCTTTCTATTAACTCTCTTAATAAAAAAAAGTAAGGACTCTCAACATAATTTTATATTACTCTTGAATTTTACTTTCGTCCCTTCCCCTTCTCTTCTTACTCTTCTTATGCGTTCTACTTCTCTCTCGAACTCTCCATTTGTTTTCTTTTTTCTCTGTTTTTTTTTTTTTTTGTGTGGTGTGTGTTTAATGTAAGTGAGAGGTGATGAGCGTGATTGATGAATGTGCATCTACATGAGTGAATGGTGAAAGGTGTATACGGGTTAAATAATAGAGGTGTGTATAAAAATAATGAATTTCGTCCGAGAATTAAGAAAAATATGTAATGGTAATAGTATAGGAATTTTACAAACTCTTTGGAATAAGATAATAAGTATTTAAATATAATTTCATAAAATTATTTTGGAAACACATAAATTTTTATTTGTTAGTATACTAAGGAGTTCAAATAATTATTCTGATTTAAAATCTAGAATAACCCAACTAATTTTATAAAATTGAATCTAAAATCTCAATTACTCAAATTAAATTGTGTCATTTTTATCATTTTTAATCACCTAAATTTTAATTTTAATTATGCAAATATCCAATTACAATAAAAATTACATAAGAGTATTAATTAACTTAAAATCAAAGTATCATAAAATCAATTTAATTATTTTTAATAAAATAGCTTCTAAAACTAAAAAGTTCAAGCTAATAAAATAAATAAATAACTTATTCATAATTGAATTTTTAAAAATAAGGGATGTTACACACTCCATGTTAAATGTATGTATTTATAGGAGATGAAAACTTGCATCAAATGGAGCAAGTTATATTTAAATAATTAAAATTTTTATTATTATATTAATTTATCTTTCACTTTTGTAAAGTAAGATGCTAAATATCTGTGACGTCATAATTTACATCATCTCTTTCACTTTTTAAATGTGTATGAATACTTGCAATTAAGATACCATTAGACAGTAGACATTTTGGGTTTTAATGCATCCTTTGAATCATCAAATTAAGTTGATATCACGGAAAAACCAAATCATATAAAGTTGCATTAGTTATATCCTTAAAAAAATGTCAAGTCTATGTTAAAAATACTGGTTGTTTTTTATCTGACGGAATATTTGGATAATCTTGGTATCTAATTAAATTTTTGGATGACTAATTTCTTATCCAATTAGAACCATGTTAATATCACATTGTATAGGAGAATTTTGACCAAAACAATTCATGTGAATATTTTCAGCTCACAAACTCTCTGCAGCTAGTACTTGATTAAACTAGCTCTGATACCAAACAAAAGTGTAGTCACCCACAATTAATTTGTCCAACATCACTCATGCAATAACTCGATTTTCTATAAAACGATTTCTTGAATTTTCTATATTATTTTGCTTTTTTACACTTTTTTTTCGTTGATTCTTTTCATAATTCCTATAAAACAAAGAAACGATCTTATGGATATCTATATTATATAAATTGTATAGGATTAAAAACGTATTTTTCTAATTTAAACATGCCCTAATATCATCTCACAAATTTTCTATAATTAACAATAGAATAAATTAGCTCTGATACCAAATATAAATACAATCACTTTGCGACAGCGACGGCGAGCAGCAGTCCTCCCTCTGTCGGCACCTTCCCCTCCTTTCTCTCCTTCCTTTCTTCTTCTTCCTCCACCCTCTCTTCTCCTTCTTCCCTTTACTCATCTTCTCTATCTATTTCTTTCTTCATGTGTTATCTGAGCGGGTTAAGTTAGTGTGTGTGTTTAATTTGAGAATTAGTATTATGGTTTGGTTAAAAGAGTAAGGATAGAATAGTTATTTTGATAAAATTAGAGGATAGAGTAGTAATTAAAAATCAAATATAATTTATTAAAATTATTTTAAGAACATGATTTATTTATAAACTCACTAATCTAATAAGCACTCCAAATTTAAATTAGAGATAATTCAATTAAATTCCTTTTGGTTTATAAAATTATACTAAAATTTTTAATTATTTTTTAATTCTTAAAACTTTAAATTTTAAATAAAAAAATATCCAATAATAATAAAAATTAGGAGTCCAAAATAATTATAAACTAGAAGTATCAAGAATTTTATTTAATTACTTTAAGTAAAATAATTTTTTGAAAATTAAATTCTAAACAAATATAATAAATAGTAAATAACTCATTATTTGATTTTTAAAAGTTTGGGGTCCTACAAAAAATACTGATTTTTTTTCATTTGATGAAATATTTAGATGATCTTAGTATTTAATTAAAGCCTTAAATGTCCAATTTTTTATCCAATTAGAACACTTTGTATAGAAGAATTTTGGTCAAAACAACTCACGTAAACTATTTCAGCACCTTTTTTCTTTAATTCTTCCTATAAATTCTACAAAATATAAACAGTCTTATGGATGTCTAAAATGCATGAAATATAAGATTTAAAAATATATTTTTTTAAATTAAACTTGTTTAGATACCAGCTCACACACTATATATAACTAGTACTTGATTAAACTAGTTCTGATACCAAATGTAAATATAATCACTCACAATTAATTTGCCTAGGATCGCTCATGTAAGAACTCAATTTTCTATAAAACGATTACTCGAATTTCTATATTGCTTGCTCCTTTTGCACCTCTTTTCTTTGATTCTTTTCCTAATTTCTGTAAAACAAAGAAATAATCTAATGTATACCTATATTATTATATGAATTATATGGGGTTAAAAACTTATTTTTCTACTTTAAACATACTCTGATAATAGCTTACAAATTTTCTATAACTAACACTAGATTAAACTAACTTTGATACCAAATATAAGTACAATTACTCTGCATCGGCGATGGCAAGCGGCGGTCCTCCGTCCGCTGGCGCCTTCCCCTCCTTTCTTTCCTTCCTGCCTTCTTCTTTCTCTACCCTCTATTCTCTTTTCACCCTTTACCTATTCTCTCCCTCAATTTTTTTTATGTGTTGTGCGAGAGAGTTAGGTGTAATGACTCGTATTTTTTAAAATCTGAATATAAATAAGTTATAATTTTTGGGGTAAAATATACTTTTTGTCCCTAAAATTTAATAAAAGTTTCAAAAATATCTCTAAGTTTTATTTTGTTTCAATTTTGTCCCAAAAGTTTTCGATTTGCATCAAATATACCCTCGACGGCTAAATTTTCAAAAAAATTTAAGACCAATCTAACAATAATGTATGAAAATTATGCTTGATTTGCTTGTATTGAGGGTTGTTCTTATGAAATTGTTGTTGAATTGGTCTTAAATTTTTTGAAAAATTAGCCGTCAGGGGTATATTTGATGCAAATCGAAAACTTTTGGGACAAATTTGAAACAAAATAAAACTTAGGGGTATTTTTGAAACTTTTGTAAAACTTCAAGGATAAAAAATATACTTTACCCTAATTTTTTTATTAAGTTTGAGCTTTATATTCTTAAAAACTAATTTATTAAGGATAATTAAATTAATTTTATGAATACTTTGAATTTAAATTAATTAATATTTTTGTTCAATTTTATTGTAAGTGGATATTTTATATAATTAAAATTAAAATTTTGATGATGAAAAAATAAAAAAAAAACTACACGATTTAGTTTAGATAATTGATATTTTAGATTTAAACTATCTTTTATAAAATGTGATTAACATATTCATTTTAAAATTTAAAATTTAAAATAATTATTTAAACTCATTGGTATTTTGATGAATAAAATTTTATGTATTTCCAAAGTAATTTTATAGTATTATATTTTAATCTTAAATTATTATTTTATCCTAAAGATTTTTGTAAAATTTTTATATTACCTATCTATATTTTACTCTAACCCTAACCCTAAAATCAGCTACACACACTCAACATTCTCTCACACTGGTTACTCACACGCTAATATGCGCACACATACCCTTCACATTCATCTCTCACTTACTGAGCCACGTTTCTTCATTTTTTGCCTTTTATCTACCAAACAACACACACCACAACAACACATACATAGATTGAGAGAAGAAAGAAACAAAAGAATAGAGAAGGAGAGAGAACTCAAGGACAGAGAGAGAATTCGAGAGAGACAGAGAAGAGAAGAGATGCGAAAATAAGAAGAAGGAGGCATTACATTAGGTGAGTGTGTGTTTAATTTAAAAATTAGGGTTAGAATTTTTATTAAAAGAGTAAGGGTAGAATAAATATTTTGATAAAATAAATAAGTATTCATTAGGGTTAGTTTTTTAAAGTATTGTTGGTTCTTAAAAAATAAATAAGTTATTTTTTAATAAAAATACTTTATTTTTGGAAAAAGAAAAGACTTTTTCACTCAATAAAGTTAATTCAAACAAATATTTTGTCCAAAAAAGATTTGAAAAAATAATGTATAAAAATTTTAAAGTAATTGAGTATCTAATATGAATCACTGTTTGAACATAAAAAAAACTTACAAAAATAATATTTAAAATTCTTAGATTGGTAAACAGTCAATATAAGTTATTACTTACACCTAAAAAGGACTGAAGAAATAATATTTATGATTCTTAGGTTCATATCCTGAGAAAACTTTAAAAAAAATATTCATTGTACATTTATTTCATTATTTCTTTTTATGCTTTTGAATAAATAAAATAAATTATTTTAATTCATTTGAAACTTTTAATTTTCATAGTTACTACATTAATAAATCAAACTAAAAAGGGATCTGATGTCTAATTTAATTTTGACAACCACCATATTTTAATATTTAAAATGTTAAAAATATTTCTATTTACAAGTAAATTTTTAATGAAAATAATTTTATCAAGAATAAAATTATAAAAGAGGATAATTTAATTCATTTAAAAGTTATTTCAAACCAAAAAATTAAATTCAATTCTACTAATATATTAAAGTCATTCTAAATGATGAAATTGAAATTAAATAAAAAAAAATTCTTTTCATAATAGAATATAATTCTTTTTCATATAAAAAAGTTTTTCAAATTGCTTTTTAAATATCTAGACTTATTTAAGATATTTTAGAAAATATTTTGGTAGTTTAACTAGGAGTTTTGAAATAAAAGATAAGCAAAATAGAATTTTCGCCTCACACTCAAGAGCGCTATATATATATATATATATATATATATATATATATATATATATATATATAACAAAAGTATAAACATAAATCCTGTTTTTTCGAAATTAATCTCTAAGAGCAATATACAAATTAATATACAAAAGTCGAGAATATATATATATTTGCTAAGCACAAAATAAAATTCCAAAAGAGTCTTTGATTTCCAAAAAGAATCCAGCATGCTCAGCGAGGTGCGTTATGTCCTGTATTTGAAAATAACAATTTCTGGAATGGGTGAGAACCAAAAGGTTCCCAGCAAAATAACAATTCTAAATAAAGACGATGTAAAACTACCCAAACCCGCTAGACAATCCTAAACTCCAACAACCAAGATCCAAGCCTAGGGTTATACTAATCTAAAATAGGGTAATATAAGCTAAACCATTCGCTAACCAAAGATCCATTATCTAACGTTCCTTTAACACTCATCTTAGCCTATCTCTTTTCAGTTCAATACCACAAAATTTTGGTATTAATTTGAGTGAATGTAATCAGTAGAAGCAAACACAATCAAAAACAATTATAACATATACAACAATTAGCAATTAAATAGGGATATACACGTAGGCATACTAAAATAATGCACACTCAAACAATTTCACATAAATGCATATGATGTATGCCTGTTCTACTGGCCATGAGCTCATGTGTCGATTACATTGCCAGAACCTTATACATCTAGTAGATAACCCGGACATTTTTTATCTATCGTGCATCCTTAGGAGGCATTACCCTGGACTTATCACATGCGGTCTAAGAGAGATTAGTGCCTGTCACCTTCTTCTGGAGGCATCTATTCGGAAATCGCAAGCCTGGCCACCCTTGCAATCAGAGAGAGCCACAAAATAAGCAGGATCAACCATCGTCCTTGTTTTGGCATATCTCAGCTCAGCACAAACAAAATTTACCACTGTCTTTGCCACGTCCTTGCCAAGAGCAAACAGCAGTCAAAAAGCAAGTGGGTTATACCACTGACCTTGCCAGAATACATCTCAATTCATCATTAGTCTTATCATTCATGTGTTATGTCAATTTAATATTCAATAAGTTCATTATGTTACTCACAAGTTTTCATCAACCCATCATTACCTTTGACACTCCAATCCACAATCTTATTCAAATTTATTAATTTCATCCCTTAATTATGCTCACACTCATTTTCAAGCCTAAAAACTAGCTATCGGACCTTAATTGGGGGTTACGAAAGTTTACAAGTTTGGCGAAAAAGTCAAACAGTCAAAAACAGAGTTTAATTGAAAAATAAGAACTTATGTGTATGCATCACACTTGTGCGTATGCACAAATCAGAAGTACGTCCCAGCTTATACGTACGCATGATCCCTAGTGTGCAGGCACAACTTGAAAAATTCCTGGAGGTGCATACGCACGAGTCTTTTTACTCATTCTGCCCTGTGTGTGGACACCATTGCATGCGTGAGCACATAGGCTAAAATTTTGGATTTTTCTGCAATTTTTTAGAATTCAGCTCAAAAACCTCAGTTTTCAAACATTTATAACTTCCTCTACAAAAATCACTTTTTCCTCATTCTTAAATGGTTTTAAAGGTCTTTTTATTATCTTTAATTTAAGAGAACTCTCATTCAACTCTAAACTCCGAGCACCAAGTTATGACCCATCAAAATTGATTAAAAACTGATTTTTACCAAATTTACATCAATGCTCATTTTCACCAATTTTCCATCCAACTCAATTCCAAATCATACCAAAACCTTTACTAAGCATTCTTAACACTCATTCACCATTTCCTAACCAATCAACATCTAATTAACCAATTTCAATCTGCCAATCATTTCTAAAATTTTCCGTCAATAATCAAACCAACAATCCATTCATATAACCAAATTCTCATTATCCCACCACAATTCACTCATGGCAAATTCATCACTTACCGTGACTTACCAAATAGGAAATATCTCATCCTATCTCATCCTCTGGTCCAATTTTCATATTAATTTCCATCATAATTAAGCATACCACAATTCATATTCAATTCAACTCATTCATATACACATTTATATCACTCAATAACTACTAAATTCACAAATCACAACTAATTAACACAACATCAAACAATTCCATCAATCCTGTCTTAGGGACAATTGACCTAGGTTTTCACATAGTTTTACATAATGCCTACTTGAAACTAAAACTCGTACCTCTAGATGACGGTTCCTCCAACACTTTGCGTTCCTCCGGAAAACTCCAACGTCCACCAAAATCTCATCACTTCGATTTGCAACTCAACTCCACGCCAAATCAATGCCAAAGCCAATTTCAAACAAGCCAAGCTAATCCATATAATCTAATCACAACAATAACTCAATATTCACACTAGAGTTCTTATTCAAAATTAGGGATAACAAAGAGATTGAATTTCTTTACCTTGTACCACTCAATCTTGGGTCAAAATCCCACGTGAAATTGTTCTTGAATTTCCCCTCAAGTATCAAAATCACAATTCTCTCAACAATTTATCTTAAAAACACGAAATTGAAGGAAACAGAACACTGGAAAAGGATTTCGTGTTTACTCATCACAATGTTTAGATAGAATTGAAGAGGGATTCGAGATGAACGTGTGGCCACAAATAACTCATCAATCGAAGCTCCGAATTGAAAATTATGAGGATTTAAAGATGATGATGAATAGTGACATTTGGAGATTTTTGGTTCTTCACTCTCCTCTTTTTCTCAGCTGCTCTCCCTCACTAGAATGGGGTTATGGGTGCTGAAAGTGAAATGTTGAGGGTGTTATAAGTATGGACTTGGGCCTCGCGAGGCCAGACCCAATCATTTTAGTTCGTTGGCCCAACTTTAGACTAAAACTTTTAAGATTAGTGTTTTAATTCACATTCTAGATATTTTTATTTTCTCTAATTATAAATTTTAAATTCTTAACCTTCTTTACTCATAATTAATTTATTAATTACAATTTAATCAGATTTTACAAAGAATCTCATAATCTATTTTTTTTTTTAAAAAAAAACCAAAACTTTCTAGTAGATCCCAACACATTCTGCTATATATAAGTTCAAACACTCAAAAAACTTATAAATTCTTTTTTTTTTTTTTTAAAGAATCAAACGCAATTCAATTCCTTTTTCGTCTGCTTTTACCGAATTCAGTTAGTTGAAAACCATTTTCAGCAATACTCATGTACTGGCCAAATTATACAAGGTGGATAAGATACGGCCTTGCTAAGAAATACATGGCAACAAATGGAATTTGTAAATGAATTATCAAATATACAGGTAAACAAGATGTACAGTTCTTGGAAAAAAGAAAAGGGAAAAAAAACCAACAGAAAAACTTACGGCAAAATAGGAACATATTTAATCACCAATCGTTTGGAATTAGGAAGCATTAATTACAATTGACTATGCTACATGTACACCAAAATCAGCCACCAAAGTCAGCTACCAGTATAAAATACATATTAAAATATAAATACACATTAAAAATAAATTAAACCACATATGCATTTATACACAAATACTAATTTTAGTAGCTGATTTTGGTGTACAAATAGCATTTTTAAATTACAATTTACCTTCAAACTTTTATGCCATGGCACTTTAGTTTCTCGTTTACCAAGATAAAGATCAAAGTGAATATTACTTTGCAATATCTTGTAATGCATAACAACGCCTAGTCTTTTATCTTCTGGACTCCAGCCCATCGAGCAAAATCCACCCACCTACTTACACGTGTGTAAAAAGGCAATGAGAAGGGAAGGGAATGCATTTATGGCAGCATAATAACAATAACAATAGTAAATCAATTGACGTAAATGAATAATCTTACAGAAGAGAACCCCAGTAAGTGTTGGCAGTTCTAACAGCAAAGTAAGCTGCACTTAGCATAAGCTTGTTTTGCCTTAGCAGCGGTTCTAGAATCCGTTGCTCAATAATTCCTGCAAGTATTTGGTACCTGATCACAAACACAAACACAAATCCTTATTAGACCTTAATTTTATATATCATATAGTTAATATTCAGAGAATACATCACTGTTTACTTCATTTTCGCAAGAGAAGACTTTTCAACCATCCATATTTCCTTTTTTACTTTAATATGATGTTAAAACAATATATGCATACATTAGTAACGTTCTTTAAATCTCAATATATAAGGAATAGATCACTATGCATAAGCTCTTTAAATCATCTTTTGTAATGTAGTCTGATATATATCTATCATAAAGGTAAAAAAAAGAAGCCGGTTGTACAAGCATTCTACGTTAACAGAGTTTGGAGAAGGGCCGCACCCAAAGGATGTAATATACGCAGTCTAATACGATAGTTACATCAGTGATTATTTCCATGGCTTAAACCCAAGATCTTGAGGTCACATGGAGACATCTCAACCGTTGCTCTAGGACTTTCCCTCATCAAAGGTAATGGCAGGAAATCTTTTACCCAGTAATTGATTAGATCATAGTCACACTGATATAATAGGAGAATGGATCCTCTCAATTGTTAAAAAAAATTGAGGGAGTAAAATGTGATATCTAACCCTTCATTATTCTTTCTCTCATATTTTTTTTTAATCTCATTTATAAAATTAATAGAGAAATATCACACTTTACTCCCTCAATTGTTAAAAAAATTTAAGAGGATCCATTCTCATAATCGCTCTTTTAAAATGCTGCATAGTTACTATAGTTACTTGTTTTTATTTTTTGAGTGGTTAGTTGTTTCTAGACAGCTAATATTTCTACAGTAACTCCGTTATATTGATATAACTGAAGATACTACTATAAAAAGGATTCACTATAACAAGTGAGAAATCCCAATGTCAGCACTCAGCATTAGAAATAGGTTCATTTTATCATATAGTCTGTTTAACTTCTTGTTCCAGTGTTTTGTTGATAAATCCCTTGCTTTCCCCATAATTAAGATATATCTACTATATATAGAGATTCACCAAGGTATATGAGGTTAGATGGAAAGGGTTGTCCTTTTCATTACAGGTTTAACCTGAATCACTGACAAAGTCACAAGACTAAATAATCCTCGTTCAACAAGAGAGAGCAGGAATTATGTCATTTCCTGGAACTGCTTTCCTAGAGAAGGGAGTTCCAAAAGAGAGAATTAGACATTTTGTAGGGACAGCTGGCAGCATGTGATTGGGAGGTAGAAATTCAGGAAATGCATATGCAGGTTGGTTGAGGTGAGTTGGGTATCGACTGTGATTTCAGGAGACGAATCAGAAGTGCATTCTGATTTGTTTCTATATGTTCTCTCAGATTTCTGTTTTGGCTTGCATAAACTATTATGTTATTCTGCTACTTAAATCAGAAAACAGCCAGTTATAAATTATGATATAGAAATCATAAAATGCCATCAATGGTGTTTTGTGTAAGGCAGCATATTCTATTTGTGTAGCACTGCTGATATGGGATTTCAGACGGCGTGACAAGAAACTTGTATGAAACGTTTTCTCATTATATTCGGATATTTATTTAATTCATACACGACAATAATGCATTCATCCATTCACTATTTCATGTAGTTTCTTGATTATGATATCCAAATCCATCAAAGACATATTGAAAGCAAAAACGAAATTAACAGAAAACAGGGCTAAAGGACATTTATAATACATGGTTCGGCTAGAATGAATACCTGATGTTGCTAACCACCACCATGTAAACTCCGTATGCGACACTGGTTGATATTACAGGTAAGTTCTCAATCTCAGCAGGCAATTTTTTTTTAACAACCTTCTGTGCATTGATCAATGCATTTGTAATGCTTATACCAATCTGAAAAGGCACATCCACCAGTTATATCACCAGGGTATAGCTACTATTATTCCATTTCATTAATTAACTAACTTCTGGTAATTGGCATGTTCAATAGAAGATAAAACACATTTCTATAGGATATCTGTTTGGCTCGGTCCCTCTTACAAATAACATGGACCAAGGAAGAGGCAACCTCAAAGGCAATGTGTTCAGAATAAATTTTGATATCTCATGTACGTTCTCCATTAAATATGATACATATCTGAAATATTTCCTATATATTCTTTTCGGTTCTTCTTTTTCCATGTTGCCTAGGTGGTCTATATACTATATCATGTGATTCAAGCACTCCATAAATTCTTTTGTTAATGAATGGAAGTGAAGTAGGAAGCAAGTCAATTTGGAAATAAAATGGCTTTGCCTGATTAGCAAGCAAGGCAATGAAAATGGTGCAGGAAATACAAAATCAAGGTCACGGGTTCAAGCCTTTGAATCAGCCACTCATGCAAATTATTAGGTTAGGCTGCCTATATTACACCCTTTGGGTGCATCCCTTCCCCGAATCTTGCGTTAATGCAGAATGCTTATGCACCTACTGCCCTTTTATTATCTTTTTTCTTAGTTCGGTATTTTGAAGAGTGATCTAATTGAATTAGAGCAATTTCTGCTGATGTACCCCAAAAACAGAACAAGCTAAAATGGAACTTTTGTGAAGAATGTAAGGTGCTAATTTACCAGTGATGCACCAGTCCCGACAACAAATAGTTTTGCCCCATTCCGCTGCATAAGAGATGGAAATGATCATCACTTTCAAAAAAATAACTATTTTGCTAGCTTTAAATGATCCAACACATACCACTATAGCGCCTATTCGTTGTATAAGTGTATATGATGTTCCAGCCAAAGCCACCTGTTGAGAAACTGAAATATAATCAACATTTAATTGTACCACAACTACTATAGTTATCATGGTTGTATCACAGCTAAAACAAAAACATGCAAAAAAAAAAAAGTACAATGAAAAGCATTTTCAGGATGCTTACCTGAAAAGCATTCTCAGGACAGCCATAGAAGAATTTAGCAATAGGTCCAGCACTAACTGCTGGAGGGCGTTTGAGAGGAACTGCAGGAGCAGGAAACCATACAAGCACGAAACCTGTTACAATGCCTGTTACCTAAGATTAATTTAAAAAGTGAATTAGACAATGTTGAATTCTCACTAAGCTGAGCTAACTAATTCTTCAGACTGCAAGAAATTTAGCATTAATTCATCAAAATTTTATATGACCAGTACAAAAGGGAACATGTGAATGCAAGCAACTTCTAGCAATGAAGGGGATAAACAATATACATTGATTTTGAATGTAGCAGGCTTCCATATATATTCTCAACGAAACTGGAACTTCAAACAAGTTATTCTTTTCAATAATATATCGGTCCATATATGTTTAAGCATGTATAAATTTAAGTTCAATACTGATTTCATTTTAGAGGCAAGAAGGAGAAGAAGCGATCAGATGGCATGTTAAACTGTTGTTGAGGTATATGACTCATTTCAATGGTTAAACTACCAGGCATTAAGTACTTGAACTAAGATATCATATCATACAACTTATAATTTACCAAACTTCTATATCTAACCCTGTTCTTTGTCTTAGACTTCACCAGTTAGCCCAAATTCACCTGGATAGTGTAAGACTATGTAGCACAGCATCATTTGCAGCACCAGAACAGATGTTAATGTATTGTAAAATATAAACACAAGTTTGTGCGAATTACATAGTCTTTGTCCTTCTGAATTATTGTCAAAAGTCAGATTAAAGATGGAATATATATATATATATATATATATATAGACCATAGCATTTCAAACCCAAAGTTAGGTGAGTGGCTGTAAATTTCTAAAATTCCTTTGTTAGGTAAATAGGTAATAACCATGAGTGAAAAGATAAAGCTAAAGAAAGAAGACTATATTTTTCACAAGCATACCACATTGGCAACAACAAAATCCAGCTCCTTAGTAAATTTTTCTTTACGCCGCTCCAGTTCTGCAGCAGCCTGAAAACGCACACAAGATATCAGAGATAGATGCATCTGATTCAGAAAAACCCCAAATGGAAAGACATGAACGATAAAATTTTATGAAAAAAATAATATGAACAAGATATAAGCACTCCCAATTAGCTTTCAAATACATTAATTCTATTGAAATTATGCAATAATCAACATGGTGACAACTGACAGTTAGTCTTTACTAAATCAACACAAGAACAAATTAGTCCCTAATAAAAGATTAATATACAAGCAAATTAATCCGTAAGAAATATTTTGTTAACACTAGTTAAGCAGCTTATTAACAACACCACGTTCATTATTCGAGCACCACTGACTAGTAAAAAATATCTTTTTGAGGTTAATTTGCCAACTATCTAACTTTTAAGGGATCAAATTGGTGGTTCCTCAAGAGGGGAAATACTAATAGCGAAGGTGTTATGGAAAAAAAAAAAAAGTTCAGAGTTTGTTTGAAATGTTAGGAATTAGAATTTACTTAAGAATTGAATTTTTTTTGTATTTTAAAACAACTAAAAATAAATTTTTTAAATTTTTTTATTTATAAATCAAATCAAAAGGCTTACACTTTTTTAAAATTTAAATTTTATTTTATTAAAATATTATAATCATGTCAAATAATAAAATTTAATTTTAAATAAAAATAAATTCTTTTTTTAATAAAATAAAATTCTTTTATGATGTTAAATAATTTTTAAACAAGCTCTAAACTAAATGAAGGAAGAGGACTAATGCCAAGCAAAGTACTAGAGGGATACTATAAATTTTTAATTCTATCACATATTGACATATTCCTAAAATTATTTATCCCTGAGCTCCGTTGCTGTTGAAGAAAATTACAGTGAACCACCATTCTCTATCCCACAAAAGTGACCATTTCTCTAAAAAAAAAAAAAAATACGAATGTGGCCCCAAACACCAATAATACTTGACAAAATATCCCGAAAATGCTTTTACTTACACTTTAAGTTTGAGGTGAATAATATTAAGTGTTTTAAAATTTTTTACTAATACTTACTGAGTTCTAAACACTAAAAAGAACTAAATTTTAAATACTAAATTTAAATTCTAATAGCATAAAACTAACATATTAGTTTAAAATGTTAACTAATATTAATCAAATATTGATTCCCTAATATTTTTCTTTCAATTATTTCGTCAAAAATTAAATTGTTAGCATTACACTCTTTTGGTGGATAGATTGGCATTTTACAAAAGAAAATTAAAAAAATATATATTCTATGCATATTAAAAAGTAATTATTAAATTAATTATTATATAATTGTATATTTATATATGTATATAGTTTTAAATTAAATAATCGAATTTTATAATAAAATAATCAAATTTAAAATAAAAAATTATTCAAAATATCAAATATATATTTCTATAATTTATAATTGGTGGCTCATTTTGTTTTTGAGATTGTTTGGTGTGAACAGGCTTCGGTTCATAACGTTATCTTATTTTAGCAATCATCATCACATTCATAAAATAAGAATGCAAAAGATAAAAAACCTTTGTAAAGATGACAACAACACACTCCATGACAAGCTTGGCTAAGAACAAATCATCCGCTAGCAACCTCTCCTTAAATCCTCCGAACTTCAGCAACCACCGCATCCCGGCCGACTTCTCAAACTCGAAGTACCTCTGCAGTATCAATCCCGGCACCCGCCCCGCCGCCACAGCTGCTGCCAAATCCGCCGGCAGACTCTCCGGCGACCTTCCGGCCTCCGCCAGCACTAGCATGGCCTCTTCCCTGTTCATGTCCCGTTCTTCCTCATCTTCACCACTACCGCCGCTGCCGCCCCCTCCGCCGCCGTTCCCGGGGGGTCCGCCGCCATTTCCAGTTGAGAAAACGACGGTAGCTGGAGAATGGAGAAAATTGGTGTGCGTGAGGATGGGTTCACATGAGCGATTGAGCTTGGACTTGAAGAGGATGAAGGTCCTATGGTAGGTTATGATGGTGAAGCTCTGTAGAGAAGAGTGGCCGCAATGGTAGAAGTTGGCTTGGGTGTGAGGGCGAAGAGAGAAAGTGCGCGCGGAGATATGGGAGAAGGAAGCCATGGCCATTTTAGAGAGAGGAGTTGATGGCAGTCAAAAATGGAGGGATTATGGAGGGAGAGACACAATTTGATAAGCTACTTGTTCATTTGGTCTATTGTCGCGCGACCCATTCGGACAACACGAACTAAATTATTGGTAACAAATAACAATGGATAAAATTATGAGAGAAAAGGGGAAATAAGTTTTTAACTTTTTTATTCATAAATATTTAAGTTTTGTAAATTTAAAAATATATTTAAATTTTTAATTTTTTTAAAATTTAGATCTATCGATTTTTTATATTTATTTGAGTCTGTTAGATCTAATGGAAAAATTAAACATAACTGCCATTATACTGATTTGGTTGATACGAATGTATATGTGGGAAAATTTTTAAAATTGGACAAATTAGACATAAAGATCGATGTATCCAAATTTTGAAGAAGTAAAAATCTTAAATGTATTTTTAAATTTTAAAAGATATAAATGTTTGCTTACCAAAAAATTAAGGATCAATTTTTCATTTTTTCAAATTATTATTCTATTGGTATTTTTGTCTCTAATAAAAGTAATAATATTATAAAATTATAATTTTTTTAAAAATAAACAGTATGTAATTATTTAATTTTTGTTATGAAATAAAAAAAATTTAATAATATTAATATTTTAGTAATAATATTAAAGAGTTTATCAAATTAGAAAAAAGAAAAGAAAGATATATAATGTTTATATAATTTTGTAATAATAAATATTTTTGAAACTTGATTATTAGTATATTAAATTATAAATTTTAATAATGATAAAAAATTAACTCTTTTTACTTATATCTTAATCATTATCTTGTAAACACTAATTTATATAATATTTTTAAAAACTATAAATATTAACCACACAATAAAAATTAGATTCGAGGACTTAATTAAAATTCTATTGACAAAAAAAAAGTTCATCTAAAAACACAAAGTATATTTAAACTCAATGACAAATAAATTATTCAAAAAAATTAACAAGCACACCAGTATATTGAAATGTAATGATTATGTATATCATAAATCTCAATGTTGTTAGATCCGTCTCTAAATATAAAATTCGGTGTCTTTTGTGTCTTTACGCGACTTGTATTCTACCCACCTGTAATACTATGAGTTGTCAAAAATTACACATCCTTACGTAGTACCTTAAAGAACAATCAAACAAGTAAAAAAAAAATACAAAAATACTTCTCGACCAAAGGAAATTTCTACTCCTGATGATATGCCTAAGAAAAAAGTAAACTCCCGCATTTGATCCATCCAAAGTTCTGTTGCTTGTAATTTGTAGTTCGACATATTTGTTGGTGCAAAAAGAATATCACAATTAAATCTCAAACTAGATTACCACACCATTCTAGATTCTCCAAAAGTGACAATTATCTCATGTGAACTCCGCAATCAGACACGTCCAAAAAATAGAATACTGCAATAATTTGCATAACATATCCTTGGATGTACTGTATAAGCCGCTCATCCATCTGATGGTTCTCTTCCAAATCTTGACATACTCCAATAATCTGTATAACATATCCTCACTTGTTCTGACCCTATCTGTTAGTGCGTCTTAGTATGACTCCCAACAACTGTTGACATATGTCTACCATGGTCCGTCCTTGATAAAAAAAAAACTCCCAACTAATCATGGAGCCACTAACAAGATTTTCATTTATCGAAAGTCCCAACTGATTAGCCACAACCTATAAGATAATAGTAATCTCTCCACAAGGCATGTGAAACGTGTGTGACTCTAGTCGCCATCTTTCAACTGAAGCAGACACCAACGTTCAATCAGGATCCCACTCAACCATATATGCCACATGTTCAAAATCTGCTCATATGAGGTATGATCTGACAAGTTTGTTGGGTCATGTTAGTATATTCCATCGAGTCTGCAGGACCTAACAATAAAAAATATTAATTTTATATGCATGATTTAGATTTTATACTAGTTATCCAAACTTTCTAATAGTATGGTCAACCATGTCTAATCTTTTTTTTTTTTCAAAGACAGTCAATTACTTTTATTCACCAATAAAAGGAAAAGAAGACATTGTCCAAAGTGTAAGACATAATCGTAAAAGCAAAAGAACGGGGTTCTCTCAAAGACTTCACATGCAGGTGAGTAAATCAACGTTAAATTACAAAATTGAAGAGGGAAAGTAAAGGGAAAAAACTTATCTATTCTTAAGGGCACAGTGGACGGGCAATAATTTCTTGGTGAGCTCTATTGACGCTAGCAGTGATCTCCTTCAGAGGGGTAGCACCAGCACCTTGCTCAAACACTCTTCGGTTCCGGTTTTTCCATATATGTCACAGTAAAATTGCCGCAAGAAGAACCTTACTACTTCCATTTGGTTGCCGATCCAAGAGGCTCGTCGTTGAGCTCCACCAGTCAAAGAAGGTGGTTAAGCTAGAAAAAGGTACCCAACTTCCATTTCTGTCCTCCTCCACGTTAATTTTGCATTTTGACATAGGAATAGGCAATGAATTACTGTTTCGCTCTCTTCTTTACATAGTGGGCATGTTGGTGGCGTATTGGAGAACCTTTGATGGATGAGTTGCATGACTGAGATTTTTCCGTGGAGACATTTCCAAAGAAAAATTATAATCTTCTAGGGTGTGAGCAATTTCCATAGTTGTGACCAAACTCCTCTTTGTTGCATATATGCTGCGCATAAATCAATTGATTCATGATAGAACAGGTAAGAAATTCAGTACCCAGATGCAATGTCATAGTATTTGGAGTTATTTAGTAGCCATTGAACCTTGTCTGGTCCTTCTCCTAGGGTTATTGTTAAAATTTGCTGTGTTAACTCATGGGCAAACACCTCTGAGACAAGCCATTGGTTCCATTGTTTATTTTCAGAGAAAAGGTCTTTGAATAACATCATTCGATTTGATGCTTGGCTGGAATTGTTGTTGCAGAAAACTCTATATGGGAAGGTTGAAGGAAGCCAAGGGTCTCTGAAGATCCGAATGGACTCGCCGTCCCCCACTTTTCAGACTGTGCCTTTTTCTGCCACACTTCGCC
The DNA here is from genome assembly GCF_003086295.3 of Arachis hypogaea. Taxonomy (NCBI): domain Eukaryota; kingdom Viridiplantae; phylum Streptophyta; class Magnoliopsida; order Fabales; family Fabaceae; genus Arachis; species Arachis hypogaea. The sequence goes on from NC_092053.1 coordinate 116,416,768, forward strand.
CCTGGAGAAGACTCTGCCACCCCCAGGAAGGTAATATTCCTTTAATTGCACTTAGCGAATCCCCATACCTATAATATCTGCCCTTTAAAATTTTAGCTAGGAGAGAATTAGATTGGGTCATGAGTCTCCAGCATTGCTTGCCAAGCAAAGCTAGATTATGTGCTCGCAGGTTTTTCACACCCAGTCCTCCCTCGTTTTTCGGCCTTATCATCTTATCCCAACTAATCCAGACCATGCATCTTTCCTCTCCGTGCTATCCCCACCAAAATTGGGTCAAAATATTATGAATATCCTTCCGTAAAGTATCTGGAAGCCTGAAACAAGATAAGGTATAGATAGGTACTGCTTCCTCTACTACCCGGATCAAAATCTGACGACCTCCATTTGACAGTAAACTCTTTTTCCAACCTTGCACCTTCTTGAATACCTGGTCTTTAATGGAATTGAAAGTGGCTTTTTTTTTATCTATTGATTATTGAAGGAAGCCTCAAATACTTGTCTTGTGCTCCAATATTAGTAATGTTCATCCTTACTGCCAGAATTTTCCAAGTAGCGTCGGGAGTATTCTTACTAAAGAAAATTGCTGACTTAGATAGGTTAATCTTTTGTCCGCTAAAACTTTCGTATGACTCCAAAAGCTCTAGGATTCTATCACAAATTTTCTCATAGGCCTACAAAATAAAATAGAGTCGTCAGCAAATAACAAGTGATTAACTGTAGGGCACCTTCGTGTTACCTGAATACCGTGAACTAAACCGTTTTGCTCTGCCTTGTGTAGTAGGAAGGATAAACCTTTCGCACAAAAGAGAAAAAGATATGGTGATAGATGGTCTCTTTGTCAGATCTCTCTATTTGGTTTAAAAAAACGAAAAGGTTGGCCTTCCACAACAATAGAATAAGAAATTACAGTAACTAACTCGCAGATCCAGCTAATCCATCTCGTGCCAAATCCCAGTTTTTCCATTATGTACCAAAGAAACTTTCATTAGACCCTATCATATGCTTTACTCATATCAAGCTTAATAGTCATTTCATGCTCCAAACCCCGTTTCTTAGTTTTAAGATAGTGCATGCACTCATGGAAAATCAATATATTATCAGAGATCAACCGTCCCTTCAGAAAAATGCTCTGATTAGAACCTATTAACTTATTCATACAGCTGTGTAATCTATGCACCAAAACTTTAGAGATAATTTTGTACATTGTCATGGATAAGCTAATAGGTCTAACCTAGGGGACATGTTGCTAGCATTAGGAACTTTCGGAATTAGGCAATATTTGTGTGATTAAAGCTTTTTAATATTCTCCCGCCTCCAAAGAAGCTTTTAATTGCTCGTGTTACATCCTCCTTTACAATATTTCAATAGAACTAAAAGAATTTTGTTGTCATTCCGTCATCTCCTAAGGTGCTTTGAGGATGAACACTGAAGGCAGCCCTCTTAGTTTCCCCGTCTGACACTGGTTTTTGTAGCCTACGATCATGAAAGCTGTAACCTTAGGCTCAAAATCAGCAAGAAAAGGCTCTGGATCCGCCTGATTGATAGACAAAAAAATGCCTGTAAAGTATTCATCAGCCACTCTTGCTATGTTAGCTTGAGATGATACTACTTCCCCATTTTCCCCCACTAGTCGCTAGATTTTATTCCCCATTCCTCCCTAGGCTTCCCTAACAATATTCCTTATCTCCTCCATACCACACCATCTCTCTTGGAACTTAAATCTTTTTTTTTTATTTTTCCATCCAAGGATTAGTGTCCAACAGTAAAGGGGCATGATCTGAACCGTTTTCGGCAAGCCTGAGGACGATTGGATGACAATAAGATTGCAATAGTTTTTCGTTTACTAGTACTCTATCCAAACGTTCCTGGATCAATTCATTCCCTGCCCTCCTATTGCTCCAAGTGTATTGTCTTCTTATCATACCTAGATCCACCAAATCATTATCCCTAATAAAGAGATTGAAGGTTGTCATAGATGATAAGGACGTGTCACCACCCCCAGTTTTTTCCTCTGGTGTAGTGATTGAATTCAAATCACCCAAGATAGCTACTCTTCCTTGATTCTACCCCACCATCACTGAGATCTCTTGAAATTGGGATATCCTTACGTGTTCACTATAGCTGAGATGAACTCCAATTATACTCTATTCCTCATTGTTTGCCACATCCTTCACTATAGCTTGTATATGGAAACTGGAGCTGCTGGTAACTTTAATATCACACCCTTCTTTCCACACCATGGCACGAAGAATATAAAGCCAAAAATAAAGCCAAATGTTTGTTATTGCACGAAGATGCTTCGTCGGAAGGTATTAACGAGTTTCAAAGCCCACCACATGTTAGAACAAGAGAACATTTCAAAAATAGATAGGGATCGAATATTGAAAAATAGATTGCAAATGCTTCAAAAAAAAATAAAAAGAAAGCTCTAAGTGAGATAAAATTCATGTGCTTTAATTAGATAAAATACTCTTTGTGGATGTTAATAGTTATGCTAATATATGATTTACTTTTTGCAGTTGAACCTTTTAGATGGTGGATCAATCCAGCTTTATCATAGATAATTATGAATTATTAGTTTGGTGTTTAGTTGATTTAAATTCGGTGTTTGCTTGTAAGCATTTCGGTTCAATTCATTCATCTATTCAAATTACCAGGATTTCAATACAGTAAAGACAGGTCCATAGAATTATTTCAAAAGCTTTGTAATTAATACTTACAAAGATTCAAAGAATGTGTTTGTTTTAAATATACAGTACACAGACAATTCAATACTTAACCAGTATAAAAAGTCTTAACAATTTACAACATTCATCCTATTCACTTTCTATATCTGCTAACGAAAATTTACAAAAAAAATTGTAAGCATTCTCGGTGTTTAATTGAATAATTTTTGGTGTTCCATTTTAAGCATTTTCGGTGTAATTCTAATAATGTTTTCTACAATTGTTTGAACCAGGAATGATTCAAATTAACAGGATTTCAAAATAGTACAAACAGTTCCATAGAAGTTTAATATGGCAAAGAAATTTACCAAAAGCCTGGATTGAATATTTACAAGGATTCAAAGTATGTATTTATTTTAACTATATAGTACACAGACAATTCAGTACTCAACCATTGTAGAAATATTCAAACTATCTATTATCAATATCTTGATAAAAATTTACAAAAAGAACTTGACAAGGCCGCAGAAGGCTTCGAGAGTCTTATAGCTTCAGATTCAGCAATTACTTTATCTCTCAATTGATTTATTTCGTCAAAAAGAACAATTAAAGCATATTCCCGCCTAAAACCATAAACTTCTTCCTACAATTGAAACAAATTTATTAGTCCGTGTTAATTTAGAGGTAGACAAACTAACTACGTTTATTGTTACTTACCTATTTCCAATTTTCCATACATATTTCCCCTTTTTGGATCAATTATCTCCAATTATTTCATCACATATATTCCACAATCCCAACTGATAAACAAAAATTAAACAACCCAGTAAAACAAGTTCAATACGACATTAACATAAATAACACTATAATAGGAAAGAATAACAGGAAGATCAATACCTTGTTCGCTGACCACTAATGGTAATATATGGCGCTTCAATTCCCTTTGGATTGTCCACCAAAGGTTTACCTCTAGAATAAACCACCATTTCTAATATCTTCAAGCTCTGAAAACCACAGAAAGCGAATTATAGGAAGTAGTACAGTCAGTTTTGGATTAAAAAAAGTGATTAAAATAAGTGCACATTATTTGACAAAGAATTACACTGAAATCAATTAATGATAACAATGCACAAGCTAAGTTCAAAACAAATACACAAACAAGAGAATTGATAAAAGAAAATAGTGAACAACTTACAATAAATTTATTTATTTTTGTTCTATCTTTGGGAGATTTTTTGTAAATGGGATCAAGCACATGAAATCTTTTCTTTTTCACATTTGCAATCCACAACCACCAATGTCCACTATGACAAATTGGGACAAATATCTGAAGTTTGGGCAAATATGATAATTTTTTAGTCTAAATAAAACTGAATGAAAAAATTATTTAAAAAGTTTTAGAAATAAAAACTTACAAATGAATGTGATGCTAGCTTTTTTTATTTAGAAAAGGGAGATATTCCTTATATACGTTGACATTGTAGGCCTTTTTAGTTGCTGGATCAATGTACTTGTCCCTAAACTTCATCAACATGCTATTTTCACCAAAATAATCACTTTTAGCATACTATATATTTACAAAATGCACCGACATTGAGGTTAAAGCTTAATGGTAGTAGAGATTACCACAATATATATGAGTTTTTCAAATTTTTTACATTTTTTCTTGTTGAGAATTTGGCACACTACGGTGATCATCAATAAAAAAACAAATGACCCAAATTTATTACATATATGGCACGATAACTCATAAGAAAAATCACTAATGGTATAGAAGAAGAAATTACCACATTTTTTATACCTTCTTATGGTCTTAAGGTTGCAAAGTGAAATCTATTTCCCACCAATTCAGCTTCATAGTTGTACTTGAATATAACTTCCCATTCATTGCTGGTGTCATCCTTATAAGTCTTGATAGTTGTTGGCCATTGATAGCATTTTTTCCTCATCTCTTCTGTAATTTTCTTTTTCTTGATTGGAGTCTTAAACTTTTCAAGGAAGCTCAGACTTGGCTGCACGTACAACTGGTTATGGACTTATCTCTTTAGCATATTTCAACATTGTTGCAACCCCAACATCCATAACATCAACAAACTCTTCCAACTCTTCAACGAACAGTAAGTTCTCTTGGCTTCCAATTTCTTAAAGTGTAGCTTCGTTGCTTGATTGACTAATGCCAAGGTCAAAGAATGGTGCACCAAAGTTATCATCCAACGTAGCATTAGCAACCATCAATAAGTTAGCTTTTAGATTTTGAGATGGTGGAGGATTGCAGGATGAGTGGATGACACATCAAATAGTTTAAGAATGCACCAAACTATTAGAGAAATGTATTAATTAGAACTTACGCATTAACAGAAACTTCATGCAGCGTTTTTTTTTGGTAGAGCTTTCTTAGGACCTTCTTGATGTGGTTCTGGAGGATTGCAGAATGAAATATAAAATTATTTAAGAAAGCATATAAAAAGAATTATGCAACAAAAGGAATTTAACTAGAACTTACGCATTAATGGGTTCTTATGGTAGAGATTCTTACATTGGAGACTGTGCAGCAGTTTCTTGTTCGGTATGTAGAGGGCTGGAGATAAGAGTTTCTGTTGAAGGAGCAATTGCTCGTAGTAGCACTTTAATGAAGGCAAATAATAAAGAAATTAATCTGCAGTAAACATTAATTATTTTCGGTGCAAATCATTAACTCAATGATTGAAATAGGAAACTAAATTAGAAACTCACATATTCAGTGATTTAGATTGAGAATGTGTTTGTTTTTGCAGCACAAGCAATTGATCTTCGAGGTCAGTCCCAAGATTAATAGTTGCACTACTCATACTAAATAGAACCTAGTGGTGTAACGAGATAAAGCACGGAACGATGTGGTCGTATCATGTTTATACATGTGGTGTGTAATGGCCTTATCTCGTTTACAGTGTAAACAAGATACGTATACTCTTATTTCGTTTACACTGTAAATGAGATAAGAGTGGAGGAGGCATATATATATATATATATATATATATATATATATATATATATATATATATATATATATATATATATATATATATATATATATATATATATATGTGTGTGTGTGTGTGTGTGTGTGTGTATTTCGTCCAAAGCGCCTCTTTAATCTTTGTCACATATATTTCTTCAACTCTTTTCTCATTTTTATTCTTTTCTAATCAAATTTTCGAGTTACTACGAGATTATGACGCACGCCGATGCACATGATGCAAACATCAGCTGACTGAACGTGACATGACACATCGCAGGAGCAATCGACTTTGAGGTTAGTGTTGTTTTTTGTTTTATGTATTATGTTAAAGCATACATGTGTAGCCATACTTAGGGTACTTTTATAGACGTTTATTAATTTTGTTATTTATTATTTACGTAAATATTTTTATTTAAATTAATTTAAAAAGTAAATGTTTATCGTTATTTGTTAAAATAGTTTACTTATAATTCAAATTAATTTTTAACTGTAAAAGTTTTATAGATTGATAGGTTTACACATTTCTGATTCAGCTTTTTTATTGTTCTCCAAAGGCCTTGTCTACTTCATCTTAGGAGAGTAAGTCACATACTCCCACTACCGGACACCATTGTCCCCTACCTGAGGGTGGCTGGTTTCAGTGACGCCGTGCCACTTTGCAGTGCTTGCAGCAACCTTGGCATCTTATTGTATGACTCCTCCCAATCACCGTATATCTGGACAATTGCCTTTTGCTTTGCTATCCAGAACTTTCTGTACAAGGGTTTGAAGTGATAGCTTTGCCTAACTGAATCTTGTAGGACAGAAATGCTGATGGATGGCGAAGATTATATCAATAGAAAGATGACAAGGCAGATGAGACTGTTGTCCAACTGTCGGTGGTCCTAAGACATGGTGGGTGCTAAACACATATGCGCTCCTCCAACCTTACATACCTACCTAAAGAAATAGAACAACCGTGGTTGAGATGTACAATAAGCATAACAATGATAAATGAGAATATAAAACACAGTTAAACTTGAACGTTACCAATATCTGAGATTCTATTGGAGAGCAACACGGAGGCGCTAAGAACAGCCTACTTCAGATTGCCGGTAATGCACATGGTACTTTAATTAATCCGACTCCACAACTCGGTACTCAACACTTCTGCAAATGCTGTAATTCTTCACACCCTGTATTACTGCATCTCTGCTTTTGAATCTATGGCCAATCCAAAATTTCACACCATCATCTAAGTTGTAATCGTCTTCACCTGTGTTGGAAAATAGATGTTTTTCTTACATCGCGTCCAGATCCAATGTATGATAGTGACTGGGTACAAATTGACAAGGCCAGAATTGGGTGTAGGACAGGAAAAAGATACCAACGTGATACCTCGACCGGAGTCTCTGGTACAAACTCCTCATTATCATCTTCAAAAGAATCGCCCTTGTTGCTATCCGCAACATACTCCTCGTCAGAGTCCTCACCGTCAACGTCTATGTCTTCCATTGGACAAGCAATAGTGCTCAAAGTCCGATTGGCTAGATTCACCGCCACTAACATCACCAACCTCTACAGAAAGCTCCATCACTTGTTCCGCCATGATTCTCCCATGGATGTCAAACATCAGGCACATATGCTCGTCGCCATGGAGTCAACACTGACGAAACTGAAAAACTCTATTTTTCATTGGTGCTAGCAACCTATACCCCACCCTTCCAATCTCTTTTCTCCAGCTACCACTGACGCTATTCAATATCAAACTCTTCAGCTTTGACAAAAGAATTTAGTTGCCATATACGCAATATAATGGGATTTTCACACTCAAATATCACCCCAGTATCACTATTTCTCATATGGCAATTGAGATACACACTTACAACCAGATAACCACTACTACTAGATATTTTGACTTATTTTTCGAAAGAAAAATGGTATAGAAGAAGAAGTGAAATGTTTGTGGAGAATACAAAAGGTTGCACATCCTTTTATAGCTGTTGAAAATTTGTCGTAATGTATCTCATTTACAGTGTAAATAAAATCAGAGTACATGTATCTCATTTACACTGTAAACAAAATATACATGTATCTCATTCTATATCCTATCTCGTTTACAGTGTAAATGAGATATATGCACTCTTATTTCGTTTACACTGTAAACGAGATAAGAGATAATGTGCATTTTGGTAAAAATATTAGAAATGACATATTTTAGTAAATAAAATATTTATTTTAATTATTTAAAAAAATCTTATGGCCAAGTGGTTTTTAAACTCCATTGTCTTCTTCTTAAACTTCGTCGTCCTATTCTTCTCTTATTTGATTTCTTTTCTTCCTTCTTTTTTCTTCTCATCTTCCTTTATTATCATTGTCGTTTGTCGTTATCATGTTTAACAAAACTACTAGCATAGAAATTTTGATGCACAACACAAATTTTTAAAGAGCCACATGTCCAAAACATTGACACTCAACTAACAAAACACACGGCACAAAACATTTAGTGCACAACTAACATAAATTTTTGAAGTACACATGCCTAGAATATTGATACCCAATAAATAAAATACGCACAACATATTAATTTTGGTGCACATCATAGAAATATTGGTACCTAGCATTGAAATTTTTGAAGGATCACATACCCAGAACATTGACACCCCAACCAACAAAAATTGCACATCATAGAAACTTTAAAGGACCACATGCCTAGAATATTGACTCACCCAACCAACAAAATATATTTGCAGAAAAAATCTATTTGTTATGTGTAAAAATTTGTGTTATATCGATAAATTTACGTGTTATGTGCAAAAATTTTTAGCTATATTAATAAGTTTATGTACTATGTACAAAAGTTTATGTACTATATTAATAAGTTTCTCTACTCTCTAACAAAAACTTATGTACCGAAGAAGTGCGGAGAAAAAGAAACCCCACGTACATTAGTTTTTGCTAGACTTGTGCCTACTTGATTGGACTTGAATACCAAAAAGACTTGTACGGTAACATTACCTTAATTTTAAATAATAAGAACTCTTTTAAAATTAAAGTTGTTCAAATAAATTAAAAATATTATAACTAAAGTAATTTTACTCTTAAAATATGAATTCGTTAAATTACTAATAAATATTTTTTTTTTCAATTTTACCATTTTTTCTCTCATTTTTTTTCTTCCAATTTATCTTCTTCTCCTTTTTGGTTGTTGATATTTAACTTCGTGAGACAGGTTAACCCTCTATCAATGATCTAATTGATCTCTTTTCAAAACATACTTATGTGACACGTTAATCACTAATATATTCTCTATTTAATTTTTATAAGTAAAAATAATTTAAAAATTACTAATATTTCTTAGTTTTACATAGTAAATTTAGCTAATGTATTTAAAAAAGTAATAAAAAAATAAAAAAACTAAAGGACTTTACAATCAACCTTAAAAAACAAGACTCCTAACAAAAAAGAATTTGTCAATCCTAGTTGTTTCTTAATAGATAAATCAACAATTTAACATGCCATGTAAGTTAAGAATGTACATGGTCTAGCCTGTCCGAAGACCCGACATGGACCCGAACATTTTATGGGCTAATTTGATGTGATTTCACCGGGTCTAGGATCGAGTAAGGATCTCAAAAATAGACCCGATCATTATTTAGGACCGAGTTTGGGTCAAAGCGAACCCGGCTTTATCCTGACCCATGTTACCTAAGGGAACTAAAAAAAGTATGTATGTTTTAAATTAATTTTAATATTATGTTATATTAATTATAAGCTTATTGTTTTATTCTTAATCATACTTGTTGAATTATAAATTAGTTCAAAGAAGTATCAAATTAGAATTTATGGACAAATTCAAATTCAAATATAAATATCAACTTCTCGATAACAAGTTTCTTCTTTATAAATAAGTGCATCATAAATAAGTTTTTTTTATAAATTATTGTTAAAGCTTTAAAGGCTCCAGTTTTCACTCGATTTAAATCCGGTATAATTGTGGCCCAAAAATATTTAGGTTTTATCGAGTTTAGGATCAGATAAGAGTCTAAAAAATAGACCCGATATATATTTAGGAATGGATCTAAGTTAGGACAAATTCGATTTCACCCAACCCATATACACCTCTAATGTAAGTTTATTCTATTAATACAAAACAAAAATATTAACAAAAAAACTAATCAATATTATAAAAATAAAAATAAAAAAATAAAAATAAAATATTATGGACTTCGTTATTGAAGATAACAGCTTTTTTCGGCTGATTAATTTGGTTATGGAACCTTTAAGCGTGTTATGCTATGTTATGGGGAAGGGCGGTACTACACCACAATGTGGGGCAGTTTTTTTCTGCTCTTGTAAGATACAATTCGGATGGTCCGAATTGTTTGTGTGGTATAGTGTTAGTTGCAAATCGGACGGTCCGATTTGCAAGGAGAAAAAATTTAAATTTTTGAGGCAGCAAATCGGACCGTCCGTGTTCTATTTTTTTTTTAAATTATACAAAAATCAAATCGAAGGGTCCGATTTGATTAGTATAAAATATTTTTGAATTGAAATATAATGTGAACGGTCCGATTTGTTCAATGCTTTTCAGACCATTCGATTTGTTGTTAGCTGACACTACAACCTAATAATGCTCACACACGCTCCATAACCCCGTCTTACCCCAATCCCACCTCCATAACAAAAATAAAAAGCGACTTTTTTCTCTTATTATTATCTTATCATTCTCTTCCATTTGTCGCCATCCACATACCACCGCAAGTCCGCAACCACAAAACATTACTGCCCACCAAAACCACTGCGTCGTACCACACCATGACGACAAACTACAACAATAGATTGAAATACACAATTTATTTCTTCTTCCATAATTCATTTCAAACTCTTAAATCCCCAAAGGCCCACCTAAATCAAATGTTGGTTCTAAACGGTTCAAGTCATAGAAAGAGAAGACCAAGACCGAAAAAAGAAAATAAGAGAAAAATAAAAAAAATAAAACATATAGATTAGAGAGGAAGATTTGAAACAAATAGAGAGGATAAAAATAAAAAGGATTAAATATGATTTTTGTTCTTAAAGTATAAGTTAAAAAAAATTTCATCCTTAATTTTTTTCATACAAAATCGTCTTTAAATTTTACTTAAATTTTAAGTTTTATTATCAAATTATCTTTAATTAAAAAATTATAAAATTAAAAAATAAAAGAAAGAGAGGAGAGAAAGAGAAAAAGAACGAGGAAGATCAAGAGGAATTGCGAAAGGGAAGAAAAAGGGGGAAGGGAAGGGAAGAACGCGAGAAGAACGGCAGGGCGTAAAGAGAAGGTCCTTGAGTGCCTCACCAAGCTCTCCGACTGTGATACTCACTCCATCGCCGCTGCCGAGCTTGAGTCCATCTCCTTCAGCCTCGACCGAACCACCATGTCATCGTTCCTCTCCTCCGTCTTCGCCACCGACTCCTCCGACAAAACCCTCGTCCGCAGGCAATGTGTGCAGCTCCTCGGGTTTCTAGCCAAGACACACGATAACGCTCTCTCCCCTACCTTTCCACACCTCTTGCATTTTTTACTTGAAAAGTTGGTCAAAGGCTGGAAGCACAAAGCAAAATGTCAGAAGTTGCTTCGACCGCTTGCTCAACAAATAGTATACAAACATATATCCTATTCAAAATATTCAGAACTTAACACAGTCAGAGTAATTCCCTTGTAATAGGGTTAGGCATTTCCCTTTATTTGGTTTGATGCATGTGATTTTTTTTTGAGGAATTTATCTCTTAGCTATGTTGAGAAGAGATTGGAAATGCTTAGTATTATATCTTAAATCTCTTAGCTTTATCTCAGCAAAATTCCATTTACCTACCCCTCCCCCATCCGAAACTCCCTCACACAATAAATACCAATGGATCAATCTATGTCACCATTAGTCTATAACATGTACGAGTCCAATTAACCGAAATAGTAGATTCGGCTTAGTTATAGGAGAAAATAGTATAAATAGGAGTACAAGAGGTAAGTTATGTGAATTGCGAAGTGGATTTTTTTGTCTTCTCCCTAGTTATTCCTCTCAAAATTTTCCCTTGGATTGTATAATTCCAAACCTGAAGTTTAGTGTTAGTGGCGGTTTCTGGATACTGAAGAATGCTCATTGTTGTTGGAAGGTTCTGGAATCTTTAATTATTTTGGTTTCGTCTTTGTTTTCTTTATGATTCTTTGACAAAAAGAGAAAGAAAGAGGGGAAAGGGAGAGGAGAAGCAGAGCAGGATCAAGAGGGAGAGGATGAATTTAGGTGAGTGAGATGGTGATAGGGTGAGGTGAAGGTGTAATTGTCCGAAGGACGATCGACTTTATATGCAAAAAAAGTTGGGGATGTAAAAATTTGTAGCTTTAGAGACTAAAATCGTACTTAACCCAAATGAAAATTATAATGAGAGCGAGGCGAACATCCGCTTTTTAATTTGCATATGGATGCATGCTAGGTGTTGGACTCTGATATGGAGGAGGGGTGTGCTTCACAAATTTGTGGTGTCAGTGGAGATGCAACTCGGACCCTGCGAGTTTCATTCACCACACGGACCGTCCAAGTTGCATTTCACCAAACGCACGGTCCGATTTGATGCAGCCTTGCGTCGCGCAGCAGCCTCTCTCCGAACGGTGCCCTGAAACCAAACAAAGACCCAAGCAACCCACTCCCACCATCTGAATATTATCACTTTCAGATTTCACTTTCAACTTCACTTCCACCTTCTTCTTCCTTTCTCCGCTTCTGAAAATTGCATGTTGGAAGAAAAAAAATCATGCCAAAAAAATATAAAATTAAAGATGTTGATCGATTTGAGTTTCATATTATTCATTATCTCAGTCATCCTAATTATGTAAGTTTTATTTTTGAATTTTTTAAATTTTTTATGTTTATAATTATTATTTTTAGAAATTTAATTATTATGATTGTTGTTAGAAATGCAATTTAGAAATATAAATAGAATGATTATTAGTATTTTTCAATATTTGTTAGATTTTTTTGAAATTTTTTTTACTAACTTTTAATTATAAATATTATTATTAGAAAGTTAATTATTATTATGCTTGTTAATTTTTGAATTTAAAAATGTAACAGAATGATAGGGATTTTTTATACTGTAATATTTTTTTAATTTTTAATTTTTTTATTATAATTATATTTGAAAAGAACGTTACTTTTTTTTAAATCCTTTTAAAATTGTTAACTATAACTGTTATGGATGAAGTTAAATGTTATTGTTGTGAGAAGTTGTTAGTATTGAATGATTAGTAGGTAGGATTATTTTTATTAAAGTACGTTAGGTTTTATTATGAGAATATTTAAATTTTTTTAATTGTAATCATCATTATTAGCAAGTTAATTGTTGTTACTGTTGTTAGAGAATGAAGGATGGCATATACTGATTAGTAATATTTTTTGATAGTTAAGGAAAAATGTTTAAATGATAGTAAATCAGTAATTAATATTAGATACTATTCTAGATGTTGTAAGTTGAGAATTTTGATTAGGAATATATGAATTAGTAATTATTTTTATTAGTAGTTAGTTATGAATAATTTTAAAGATTAATAATTAATTTTAAAAGTTAGAATAATTACTTTTATAAGGATTCAGTAAAATGATTTATGATAGTAAGTTAGTAATTGTTAATGAGTTGACTAATTTGTTATGGTTTTTGTAGAAATTACGAATGTTGACATGTAACCACCCATTTCTTCTGGATCGGTACAACGATAGGGTGGAGGAGCATTTACGACTTACCGGTTTTTATCATGTATCTCAGATTGGGGTAGTGCAGTGTCAGAAAGCATTGATGAATGCTCTAATCGAATGTTGGCTCCGAGACACACATACGTTTCACCTTCCCATTGGTGAATGTGCCGTGATTCTTGAAGATGTGGCTCTAATGCTTGGTCTTCCGACGGATGGTCTTCGAGTCACAGGGATGACAATGAGTAGTTTTGAAGCCTTGGAAGTGGAGTGTTTGCTTCAATTTGGAATTGCACCGCATAAGTCAGACTGTAGAGGTAGCTGCATAAAACTGACCTGGCTGTGGGATCTAAAAGAAAATTTAGAGTTGACTGATGAAATCAGTATACAGAGGTATGTGAGGTGCCACATTATGTTGCTGATCGGGACAATCTTGTTTGGGGATAAGTCTGGGGCAGGTGTACACTAGAAATTTCTACCCTTGCTTCGTGATTTTGTCAGTATTAGACAGTATAGTTGGGGAGCAGCATGCCTAGCACACCTCTACAGGGTGTTATGCAGGGCATCTCGTTTTAAATGTAAGGAAATAGATGGTCCACTAACACTTCTACTCGGTTGGGCTTGGATCCGACTGTCATATCTATCGCCGCTTTCTAGGGAACCCCGCAGTTTTCCGCTAGCAAACAAATAATATTATGTTACAATGTACCCGTATCTTGATATTTAAGATTCAGTTGAGTTAATTGAATATATCATATTAGGTGGCGTAACTGGGAGCGTGGTGACCGACGATATAAATATCTGAATCTAGCTCACTTTAGGAAGGCATTTGATGAACTTCAGGAAGGGCAGGTGTGTTTTAATTAAAGAAGTATTAGTTTCGGGTTTAGGGTCTGGGACATAATTATGAAGCATTGTTATTGTTATTGGTATTATGGGTTGTAATCATGACTTTCCTTTATTTTTCCCAGTTTGTTCGGGTTGCTTATGCTGTGGATCGCGTGGATCCGAATATAATTCCTGCTGAAATCTACATGCAGTCAGTTGTCTGGAGCACTACAGTTCCGTTGGTGTCATTTGAATGTATCGAGTGGTATGCTACCGATAGGTTTAGGCGACAGTTCGGTTTCGTTCAGGAGTACCTAGTCAGGAGCGGAATCTGGACAAGGCGCATGGAGAAGTCCTGACTAGTCCTAAGAATTTTAACTGGGCCATAGCACCGAGTCATTCAATTTGGGTGATGCATTGGACAAACAGGTATAACTACATTCTATCTGAGCTTCCCATGCCTTCACAGCATCCATTGGATAGTTACATGTACTGGTACCGATCAAAATTTGGGGACCACTTGAACTTGTCGAATCTTGTGGGTCAAGAGAATGATGAAGGTAATCAGGATATGGATGAGGGTAATTAGGATACCGATGAGGGTAGTCAGGATATGGATGATGACAATGAAGAACAGGAGCCACATTCGCCGCATATATCACCTCCAAATCCGCTTCCACAAGAACAACCTCAGTCCTCAAGCTAGTATGTATGATTCACCCCATCATTTCCAATACATCAACAATATTGGGGTACGTCACAGTTTGAAACAGGAGAAGGAGGTTCTTTTAGCCAGTTGCTTGGGTTCATGGCTGCAGATGCAGGACAATCACAATATGGCCATCAGCCTGAGTTCATGGCAGGTAGGTATTCGTTGGATGCGAGGTATCCGGGCCATACCTCATCGGTTGCTTCTGGAGGGTTCGTATCTGTTGACTCTAGTAAGAGTGACGGTGGACGCGGAGTTCTTAATAGTCAAAATCCTAACCGCGTTTCTATAGGACTCATTGAGGAAAATGCTAACACACTCGAGCAAGAGACCGATGTGTATCTAGTAGATGACCCAAATGACGAGGACAATGATGAGAAGGATGATATAGAGGAGTTCGATGAGGATGAAGAATCTCATAATGATGGTATTATGTTGTGTATTTTGCTTTACACGTTCGATTAGTTATTTATTTTGTGTTCATAAATGGTATCTCTGTTTGGTTTTTCCTGAATGATATGTGGTATCTATGTTGGTTTGATTACCTAATGTGCTACATTTAATCGTATTTTTTAAATTGTATACAGGTTAGGCACGCACTCCGGATGACAAATTCAAAGGTTACAATCTGAGGATTGATCCACCACGCCGTATCGCTAATCACTACACTCCATCTGTCTTCAAAAAGGCGGCTAAGAAATGCAAGAACTTTGTGAAGGATGTAAAGTGGACAATCAGAAAGTAGTTGTGGTGTAATGTATTTATTTAGGTATTACTGATGTGGACTATGTTTAGAGTACTTTGTATCTATTGGACATTATGTATTAATGACTTGGACTATGGTAAGATTACTTTGTATGTTTAGAGTATTTATGCATTAATGAACTTATTCAGGTATTAACGATATAGACTATGTATTAATGCTTCATAAAATCTTAATATATTGCTACAGATATCATATCAATATACCTCATTTGGACAATTGAGATCATATTATATAATGCTACAGATATCTTATAATACTAGAGATTCATACTTTATAATGCTACATATATCAGGTCATGTTAACTTAAATGGACAACTCATGCCATACTATATAATGCTACATATATAATATCATCTTAGACTGTGAACCTATTGAGCAGCTCTGTCAGCATTTGCACCAGCTGACTGACGGCATCTGCTACGACTGTGTCCCTCAGCCCCACATAGCCTACATCGCCTAGGATGACGTAATATTCGCGTGTCCATCTCATTCAAGAAGCGCGTTATCCTGGGGCGACCTTTCGTGACGCGTCTCAGGTACGGATTCGGTACGAACCGAGGTCCATTGTAGGCAGGCCATGTAGTAGGATTACCTAGTGGCCTAAACCTTGCTCGGTACACCCGCCAAACTTAGTCCATCTTATAGACATCATGCACATATAGTTACCAATCCAGTCGCTAGTTGGCACAACATGCGAACACATGTCTGTAGGGGATCCGGTCCACCTGGAACTCACCACAGTCACATCGAAGGCCACGTAGATCGACTGCAAACTCCAGTCCACTTGGCATCTCACGCACCTCAAAGACCTCATTCTGCTGTTCAAAGCAACTAACCTGAATGTTTCCTGATGCAAGTTGGTTTGCATGCAACTTCGAGGTCACGACATCAGAAAACACATGGCCAGTATTAATCTGCGCTTCTGCCTCCGCTCTTTTTCTGGTGAACAACTCGTTTAGCCTGTAGAATGTTGCCTTCACAAGAGCAGTAATGGGAAGATTGCGTGCACCCTTCAATACTGAATTGATGCATTCCACTAGATTCGTCGTCATGTGACCCCATCGGTATCCACCATCAAATGCCAATGCGTACTGTTCGCGAGAAATTCGGTTTAACCAGTTTGTATACGCCTCGCCCCATTCCCGTAATCGCTGGTAACGCGCCTCGTACTCCCGCACCATCCTCAAATATCCTGGAGGATAACAACATAAAAAAAAAGAAAAATAATAGAGGTCAAAACAAATGACGACGGTAACTCTGTTAATAACTTACTTAAATTTACTAAATGATTACCAATGTTGACGACCAATTTTTGGAGGTACGGTGCCTTGAACTTTCACAGAAAATTTGACTCTATATGCCTGATGCAAAACATATGAAAAGTTCTAGGAGGTGACCAAGCTCCGTTACTGCGTTCCACAGCTGCATTGATGGATTTGTGTCGGTCGGATATTAGACCCACACCATCCCGAGTGACAACATGTTGACAGAGGTTACTAAGGAAAAAGTGCCATGCATCAGAAGTCTCTCCCTCCACAATAGCAAACGCAATTGGGACTATATTGTTGTTGCCATCCTGTGAAACTGCCACTAGTAGACAACCCTTATACTTTCCGTACAAGTGAGTCCCATCCACCTGGACAACTGGCTTACAATGTCTGAATGCCCTAATACAGGGGTAATAACTCCAAAATACTCGATGCAGTACTCGAATATCACCCACCAAGTCATCGCCTTGATATGCAGGCATAGTCTCAAAATGGACAACAGCTGATGGCTCCTTATGACACATGGCCTCAAACCATATAGGCAACGCTTCAAACGATGCTTCCCAACATCCAAATATTTTTTCTACTGCCCTTTGCTTAGCCAACCATGCTTTTCGATAACTAACGGTGTAGTTGAACTTCGATTGCACTTCTGCTATAACCGATTTCACCTTTAAGGAGGGGTCAGCCTCAACCAATGGCTTTATTGCTTCTGCAATTATGATAGAATCCAGCTTTGAATGATCCTGTGAAATGGTGGCTCTGGTACAAGTGTGACTACCATTATACCTCCTTATAATCCAACAGTACTTCCTGCTGATCATGCTAACCTTGATAAGCGAATCACACCCTGACCCATACTGTGTACACTTGGCATAAAATGTCAACGGCTCAGACTCATACACCAGGTAGTCTACGCTTCGTTGTATGGTATACTCTTTTATCGCCTTAATAACAGCTTCCTTAAAACTGAACTCCATACCAATGGAAAATTCACCATCTGTGATAATAGGAATTTCTGCTGGGACAACCACCATAGGAAAAATTAAATTAATACACAGATATTTCAAAACCGATAATAAGGGTAAATCAACATTCACTGCATCTAGTATGATATAAATCTAAACCAGACATCATGTTATTATGTCACTCTAAACAAAATAAGAACATCAGCATCAGATATAAAAACTGGACCGGACCGGCTGGTTCGACCGTCAAACCCAATGAACCGGATCCTAACCGGTCCGGTTCATTGGGTTTGAACCGTACAAGGCATCGATCCAGTGCGAATAATAATTACAAACTCACGTAATTTTTAATAATCATATTGTAGAGAATTTTATTATTATTTTCTAATAAGTACTTGTAGTATATATATAACAGTACAAAAAATAAAATATTTATTGTTCCTGTTCCATATTGGTTTAAAATAACTTAATTTTTTTAAAATGTTAGCAAACACAGACATTTTCAAGTTTCTTATTTAACATTCTTGCTATTTTTTATTTTTTATTTACATAGGACCGGATCAACCGGTTCAACCACTTACCCAGCGGTTGAACCAGTGACCCAGTCACCTGAACCGTTCGAGCATCGGTTCGATCCTGAGAACTATGACATCTATTTGAGTAAATAATGGTAAATAAATACTAATTTATTCATAACTAAATCAATAACTAACTAAAAAAAAACTAATACGACGAATTACGTACCTGCAGTCATATATTTCGAAAACTCCAGAACATGCATGGCTTCCAAGTCCAAAACTCGCATGAATGATGGCTCCTCAAACGGCACTTCATTTGCGAGTGCATTTGCCACCTCTGTCACATCTGGAGCCATAGTTCCGTCACCTTGATCTTCATCTCCATCTGGAGTAACAAATTCGTAGTTACTTTCGAACTCTTCTTCACTGTCACTATTATAATCTTCTCGTAGAATATTCCGGTCAGCCTCAGATTGTTCAAACTCAACATACAACTCGATGAACGAGATCTGAGCCCGGTTTTCAATATACATTGAAAATATCTCTTGCATGCTTGCTTCGTCCGTCACATATTTGGTTTGAAACTGGACGAATCCACCAAACACCGGTATGGGATATCTGTATAGGAATAACAACACCAATCTTTTTACAGATCACACTTTTGAGCTCTTCAAATGAGATGATAAAAGGAATAACAACATCTAGTGGATTTTCACAAATAAATTTTACTCCTTCAGACGTTTGTAACAAAATCTGACCAAAATAATACACTTTTAGTAACACTCTGTCACTCATTTCTCTTAATCACCAAAAAAAGGCATAACTTTAGCTACTAGATTTTCAGGTTCAAAACAAGCAATGAAGAAACGAGAAAGAAGAAACAGAAGAAGCAGCCGTTCAAGAAGTGGAAGAAGACGCGAGTAAGCTACCACCAGTTCACTTCACACTTTTATATAGGACTCTTTAACGAACTCGCACCTTTCGACTAGGTTAACCTGATTCAAAAAAATATTAAAAAATGAAATCAGACTATGCGATTTCATCTAGCAGTTTAGCCAAGCTCACGCAAAACGGAGGGTCCGAGTTCAATTCAACTTCTCAGCATGGAACTCGGACCATGCGATTTGTCGTCCCATTTCATATTAAAAAACCAAGCTAAAGCAACAAGGAGGGTCCGATTTCAACCTTCCGAAATTTAAATTCTCTTACCATACAAATTGGACCGTGCAATTTGTTATGCAGAAGTTTATCACCAAAGAACTCGCACGGTCCGAGTTCTTCTACCTTACACTGCGAAAAACCTGTCCCACATATATGTCTAGCCCCCATGAATCCATATCGAAGAATAGCACACATATGCCTTCCATTTCCATAAAATTGAGTCGCAAACATCTGTGTCTGAGACATGAGAGGATACGGGGATAGTGACACTGGGAATTGTGGAGAATAGGGATGGGACACTAGGATCTGTGGAAGGCTTGGAGACTAGGTGTGTGTTTGGATTGTGGTTTGTCAAACTGAAATTTGAATAAAATTGATTTTATAGAATTGATTTTGGATAGAAGTAAGTTTGTGCCAACATAATTTATGTTTGGCAACTCTATATCAAAATTGATTTTGATAAAATAAATATTGTTTTGATAATATTAGTTAAAATCACTTTTAGATAGATAATTACTAAAAAGGACAAGACATTAAATTATGATGTTATTTTTTTATACATGTTTAATTTTTTTATAATTTTTTTATATATTTTTATATAGTATATTTTTAGTACTCTTAATACTTTTTTTTAGTACTCTATAATTATTATTATTATTATTATTATTATTATTATTATTATTATTATTATTATTATTTATGGTTAAGTTTTTTGTTTAATTTATTTTACCTAATGGGATTAATAAATTATATTATAAAAAGATAATAATAAATATAATGTACAAAAATTATAATTATAAAAATATATTAATGTGAAACAAAAAATTAATAAAAAATCTAAATAATAAATAATAGAAAAAAACTCATATAAAGATAAATAATAAGAATTCTATAAATAATACAATAATATGTATAAAGGATAAACTTGGTAAAAGAAAAATAAATATTAAATGTCAATTTAAAGCTGGTTAGTGCAATGCAGAAGCTAAAAATTTTGCGTTTATAGGAAGAAAATTTTAAAAAATTGTAACGTACTTTTCCTCCTCGAAAGTATTTGCCAAACACACCCTAAATTGTGGATATGAAATGGTGGGTGGCTTTGGTATTTGCAGCAATGACAGTGTTGACAGTAACTATAAATGAGGAGAATGAAATAAAAGTAAAATTAAAATATAAAAAATAGAGTTAATAATTAAATAAATTTATACTTCAAAAAATACTTTAAATTAATTTTTTTAATTTAATAATTTCAAAACTTCAAACAAAAGTATTATAATAGTCACCAATTATGTTGTAGCATTAGAATTTATTTCGATTTTTTTTTTGGGCTTCAAATATTGAGACAATCATGATAAGCTTTTATAATCTTTTAACAACTTGATTAATGATAATAAAATTATTTACATATCTAACATTGTTTTCGTTAAACTAAGTTTATAGAATTAATTATTTCAAGTAACTTCTTCAATTTGTATATAAGTTATTGAGGAGTTTAGTTTAATTGCCAACAAAAGCCTATTGTTTTTAATCAATTTAATCAATTTTTTAAAAACCAATAGGTTAAATTTTAGTTAAATTTAGAATTAAATAATTTAAATAAATTAAATTATAATTAATGGTAATTTAAATTTAACAAATATAAATTATTTATTAAATTTTTATTAGTTCACCTAATTGTTTCAAATCCAAAATTTGAGACTAAATACCAGATAACTTTCCAATTAATAGTAGTATTTAATAATAGCATATATAAAAAAAGATAATTAACCACATTAGTTATTTTTGAACTAGAGTTAGTAGTTTCTAGAGTCTTAATATTTATGTACAAATAAAACTCTTCAATTTATTGTATAGAACACACATTAATAGTTAACATTCATTTCTTCTTTTCTTTGCTATTGTTCTCTACTTTGTATAGACTTTATTTTCACATGGTATCAGATAGCGTCCAAGATTCATGGAGGCAGAAATTATCAACAATAATCCATCACCTGCTACTGCTATTACTCAAGCATCACCATCTGCGTCAATTCTAAAGCCCTTTTCTGTTCCTTTACCAGAAAAACTCAACAATGTTAATTTTCTCACCTAGCGCTATTAAGCTATTCTTACAATTTCAGGTCAAGAACTTCAAGATCACCTGGACCAACAGAAGATTCCAATAAGATACACATCAGCTGTTGATGAAAAGGCACAAAATGAAACAAAGACATATAAATAATGGAGACTTGATGACTACAATGTCTCTTCCTGGCTTTACTCATCACTGGATCCCTCTTTCAAACATCGAGTTCTTGGTTGTCTTTTTGCTCATGATATTTGGAGCCGACTTCACACCCACTTTGCATCACAAACAAAAGCTCATATTAAGCAACTTCAACTGCAATTAAAATCGATCAAGAAGACTAGTCCAGCATCTGATTATCTTCTTCAAATAAAAAAAGTGGTGGATGTACTTGCTATTATTGGAGCTCCTCTAACTAATGTAGAATACACCAATGTTATTTTAGATGGATTAAATGAAGATTATCAGTCATTCTTGACATATGTCACTGCAAAAGATCCATCCTATTCCATTCCAGACCTTGAAGCTCTCTTGATGGCTCAAGAATACATTGTGGAGAGGTTCAAGAAATCAGAACCCTCAATGGTACAGGTCAATTTCACTCAATCTCAACCTTCTACTTAAACTAATTTTGATTCTGGCTATGCAAGAAACACACCGCCTACACCTAATAGAGGCACTTATGGTCGAAGAGGGTGTGGAGGAAGAACAAATCGTGGAGGTAGAGATTTTTGGAACTCAAATCGGCCATAATGTCAAATTTGTGGTAAGCTGGGGGTATATTGCTAGTTACTGTTATTTTAGATTTGACCAACAATTTCAACATGCACAGCAAAATTCACCCAACTCTTCTATGCACAATGCACTCCCTCCACCTCCCTCATTCCATAATCCCAAAGCAATGCTTGCTACACCTGCTACGATTGCTGATCCATCTTGGTATGCTGATTCTGGCGCTTCCCATCACCGTACTCCTAATCAGTCAAACCTACAACAAGTACAAGAATATTGATGCGTGAGCATCTTTCCTATCTTTTCCTAGTGAATTTGCATCTAAATTGTTGAATTTAATAAAGAATTAATTATATTTTAGCCACTATGGATGCTATTTTGAGTTTTGTGCAATACTATTTATTTTAGGTAGCATTCGGCTGGATTTGATGGAGTTTCTGTAGCACAAGAATCAAAGGAGATGGCAGCAAGGAGCGACGCGTACGCGTGCCTGACGCGTGCGCGTGATTTGGAAGTATCCATGGTGACGCGTGCGCGTAACTGACGCGTACGCGTGACTCGCGGAAAAAGACCATTGACGCGTGCGCGTGACCGACGCGTACGCGTGACATGCGCAACGTGCAAAAAACGCAGAAAGAAGCTAGGGGCGATTTCTGGGCTATTTTGACCCAGTTTCCAGCTCAGAAAACACATATTAGAAGCTGCAGAATGGACAAATCAAGTGGTCCCCACCCATCAGCTGAAGACTTGTTAATTAATTCGAATTTAAATTCAAATTTGATTTTTAAATAGGAAAAGATATTATTTTAATTTTAATTTTATAAATTTAATTTTTAAATTATTAGGATTAGTTATAAAAGGGGATTCAGATCCATCAGATTGAAAGGAGTACATTTTACGTGAATCCTTATTTCTCTTTACCATGAGCAACTAAACCTCCATTGTTAAGGTTAGGAGCTCTGTCTATTTGTATGGATTGATTTTATTATTTTTTCTATTTTAATTTATGTATGGATTTATATTTAAGAATTGTTTTCGTTCTTTATTTTATGAATTTGGGTGGAACGGAAGTATGACCCTCTTTCTAAATGCGTTCTTGTATAACTTGGAAAAGCTCTTTACTTGAACAACAGCTTGAAAACATATTCTCCTAAACTTCTAATTTATCTGGATTTAATAGGATACGTGACATATAATCTTTTTATGTTTGGGTAATTAGGATTTCTGTGGCATATAACTAGAATTGAATTTCCCCCTTAATTGGAATTAATTGACCAAGGAATTGGCTGTCGATGAATTTTAGAGGAGACTAGGAAGGTCTAAGGAATTAGGGTCTAGTCACATATAGTTTGCCATAAATTAAAACCTACATGATTAAAATAAAATAATAAGAAAAGTCAATCCGAAAAATAGATAACTCTGAAACCTTAACTATTTCTTCATATTTTATTCCTCACCTATTCACTTGCCTGTCTTCAAACTCTTCTTTATTTTTTAATGCTTTTGAACTTCCAAACACTATTTTTTGTTTGTCTAACTAATCCTATCAAACACTATTGTTGCTTAATCCATCAATCCTCGTGGGATCGACCCTTACTCACGTAAGGTATTACTTGGTACGACCCGGTGTACTTGCCGGTTAGTTTGTGGGTTATAAATTCCGCATCAAGTTTTTGGCGCCCAAGATGAGCCTAGACACTTCTGCAGGCAGTTCATTGCACAAGAAGAAGACACCAGAGAAAACGATTGAGCTGATTGAATTGGTTGCAAGCAACCAATATTTATACTCATCTAACAGGAATTCTGTGAACTCTGAGACCCCTCAGAAGAGAGGCGTGTTGGAAGTAGAAGCTGTTAATGCTCTTCTTGCTCAGAACAAGCTGATGTCTCAGCAAATAAATCTACTTACTCAACAGATGGGTGGCATGCAAGTCTCAGCTATCAACACCCAAAATCCACCACAGGAAGTCTCCTATGACATGGCAGGTAACTTTATGCAAAATAATAATTATGATTATGCTCAACCCTCTTCTGAACAAGTGAATTACATGGCGAGTAGTCCTAGAAATCCCAACAATGATCCATATTCTAAGACATACAATCAGGGGTGGAGGAATCACCCAAATTTTGGGTGGAGAGATCAACCTCAGAGACCTCAGAACTTCAACAATAGTTCTCAGGGCGGTTTTCAACAGAACAACTATAATAACCGCCAATTTCAGTCTCAGCAACAACAACCACCTCAGCAGGCAAATTCTAAATCCCAAGAAGATTCTAATTGGGAGATGATGATGAGTTTCATACAAGAAACCAGAGCCTCCATTAGAAACTTGGAGGTGCAAATGGGTCAAATGAACAAGCAATTACCTGAAAGGTCTTCAAATACATTTCCTGGTGATACAGTGGTGAACCCAAGAGAAGATTGCAAGGCTATTCAATTGAGAAGTGGTAAGGTAGCTGGTTCTGAGACCAAGGTCAATGAAGATCTAGTTGAAAAGGAAACTCTAGAGGAGAAGAAGGAAGAAGTAGAGCACGCCCCTCCTAAGCGTGCAGACAACCCATTTCCTGACTCTCTTGACACTTATCCCACCTTATCAGGCCCCTGAATACAAGCCAAAAATGCCATATCCTCAGAGGCTTCAGAAGGCATCCAAAGAAAAGTAATTCTCTAAATTTTTAGATGTCTTCAAGAAGCTGCAGATCAACATTCCTTTTGCAGAGGCTCTGGAGCAAATGTCTCTCTACGCTAAATTTATGAAAGAGTTATTGACCCACAAGAGAAATTGGAAGGAGCAAGAAATCGTGGTGTTAACCAAGGAATGCAGTGCTATTATTCAACACACCCTTCCTGAGAAGATGCCAGACCCAGGAAGCTTTGTCATTCCTTGCACCATTGGAGAAGTCGGCATTCAGAGAGCTTTATGTGATCTTAGAGCTAGCATCAACCTCATGCCACTTTCAGTGATGAAAAAGCTTCAAATTGAGGAGGTAAAACCTACTCGTATTTCTCTTCAACTTGCTGATCTTTCTATTAAATTACCTGTGGGTGTGGTTGAAGATTTACTTGTTAAAGTAGGACCATTTATTTTTCCTGTTGATTTTGTTATATTAGACATGGAAGAGGAGGTAAAACCCTCTATTATACTTGGTAGACCATTTTTAGCTACAGGTAGAGCTCTGATTGATGTGCAAAAGGGTGAATTAATCCTGAGGGTCAATGAAGAACAGGTGGTCCTAAATGTTTTTGAAGCTCTCAAGCACCCTAATGATTCTGAGGGGTGTATGAAAATAGATGTTATTGAACCACTTGTTCAAGAAGTACTGGAAGCTAAGGTACTTGATGATGTTCTGGACCCTATTTCTGACTACGAATTAGTTGAAGTTGATGATTCACCACCCCAAAAGGAGCTGATGAACACGCCAATCAAGGAGGAGGAAGCCCCCAAGCTTGAGCTCAAACCCTTACCCCCTTCTCTGAAATATGTATTCTTGGGTGAAAATGATTCATATCCAGTAATTATTAGCTCTTTCCTGAAGCCTGAAGAGGAAGAGGCGCTTGTTTCAGTGCTCAAGAGCTATAAAACAGCTCTTGGGTAGACCATTAGTGACTTGAAAGGGATTAGTCCAACCAAGTGTATGCACAAGATCCTCCTTGAAGATGATGCCAAACCAGTTGTGCAACCACAAAGGAGACTCAATCCAACTATGAAAGAGGTGGTCCAAAAAGAGGTAGTTCCCAAGAAAGGAGGGATGACAGTGATCAAGAATGAAAAGAATAAGCTTATTCCTACAAGAACAGTCACAGGATGGAGAATGTGCATAGACTACAGGTGGCTCAACACTGCTACAAGGAAAGATCATTTCCCCTGCCTTTCATTGATCAGATGCTTGAGAGGTTAGCTGGTCATGCTTTTTATTATTTTCTAGATGGATATTCTGGATATAATCAAATTACAGTGGACCCTCAAGATCAAGAGAAGACAGCATTCACATGTCCCTTTGGAGGATTTGCCTACAGGAGAATGCCATTTAGACTTTGCAATGCTCCAGCAACTTTTCAGAGGTGTATGCTTTCAATTTTTCTGATATGGTTGAAAAGTTTATTGAGATATTTATGGATGACTTTTCTATTTTTGGTAATTCTTTTGAATCCTGTCTTAAACATTTATCTCTTGTCTTGAAACGGTGTCAAGAATCAAACCTTGTTTTAAATTAGGAAAAATGCCATTTTATGGTTACAGAAGGCATTGTTCTTGGACACCGGATTTCAAGTAAGGGGATTGAGGTAGATAGAGCAAAGGTGGAGGTAATTGAAAAATTACCACCACCGACTAATGTTAAGGCAATTAGGAGTTTCTTGGGTCATGCAGGATTTTATAGAAGATTTATAAAGGATTTTTCTAAAATTGCTAAACCATTGAGCAACCTGTTGGTTGTTGATGTTCCTTTTATCTTTGATTCTGATTGTCTACATGCTTTTGAAACTCTGAAAGCAAACCTTACCTCTGCTCCCATTATAGCTCCCCCTGACTGGGATTTACCATTTGAATTAATGTATGATGCTAGTGATTTTGCTATAGGAGCTGTTTTAGGACAGCGGCATGGTAAGCTTGTACATGTCATTTATTATGCCAGTCGTGTATTAAATGATGCTAAAAAAAATTACACAACTACAGAAAAAGAATTATTAATTGTTGTGTATGCTGTTGATAAGTTTAGGTCCTATTTACTTGGTTCTAAGGTTATTATTTATACTGACCATGCTTCTTTGAAGTACCTTCTAACCAAGCAGGATTCTAAATCAAGATTAATCAGATGGGTATTGCTCCTTCAAGAGTTTGATATTGAGATAAAAGACAGGAAAGGGTCAGAAAATCAAGTAGCTGACCATCTCTCCAGAATTGAGCCTGAAGTAGGAGTACAACCACCCACAGCTGTGACTAAGACGTTTCCAGATGAACAACTGTTCCTCATTCAACAGGCTCCATGGTTTGCAGATATTGCAAATTATAAAGCCATGAATTTTATTCCAAGGGAGTACAGCAGGCAACAAGTAAAGAAGCTATTAACTGATGCAAAGTACTACATTTGGGAGGAACCATACCTTTTTAAAAGGTGTTCAGATGGTATAATAAGGAGATGTGTCCCAGATAAAGAAACACAGCATATTCTTTGGCACTTTCATGGTTCTGAGTATGGAGGCCACTTTGGTAGAGAAAGGACAGCTACAAAGGTCCTTCAAAGCGGGTTCTACTGGCCTACCCTCTTCAGAGATTCAAGAGAATTTGTGAAGCACTGTGACATATGTGCAAAAGCCACAAATCTCACTGCCAATCACGAAATTCCACAGCAGGGGATTCTTGAGGTTCAGTTGTTTGATGTGTGGGGTATTGATTTCATGGGACCTTTTTCACCCTCACATTCAAACAACTATATTCTAGTGGCAGTTGATTATGTGTCCAAGTGGGTGGAAGCTGTGGCTCTACCCACTAATGATGCCAAGGTGGTAATGAGCTTTCTTTAGAGGTATATCTTTAGCCGGTTTGGCGTCCCAAGGACACTCATTAGTGATGGAGGAAGTCACTTTTGTAACAGACAGCTGGATTCTCTTCTGCACAGATATGGAGTCCGTCATAAGGTGGCAACCCCTATCACCCTCAGACGAGTGGACAGGTTGAAGTTTCCAACAGGGAACTTAAGAGAATTCTAGAGAAGACCATCAGCATTTCAAGAAAGGACTGATCTAGGAAGCTTGATGATGCTCTCTAGGCATACCGGACAGTGTACAAGACTCCAATTGGCATGTCCCCTTATCAGTTAGTCTATGGCAAAGCCTGTTACTTACCAGTTGAGTTAGAGCACAAGGCTTACTGGGCAATCAGAAATCTGAATCTTGATTCAGAAGCTGCAGGAATTAAGCGGATGCTTCAGTTGAATGAGCTTGATGAATTCAGATACTCAGCCTATGAGAATGCCAAGCTCTATAAGGAGAGAACCAAGCTACTGCATGACAAGAAGATTGCCATCAGAGTCTTTGAGCCAGGACAAAGAGTGCTTCTGTATAATTCAAGACTCAGATTCTTTCCCAGGAAGCTGAAATCCCGGTGGTCAGGACCGTTTGTGGTTACCAGAGCTCTCCATATGGTCATGTGGAAGTACAGGAAGAGAATTCTGACAGGAAGTTTACAGTGAATGGCCAGAGGTTGAAGCACTATCTTGGAGGCGAGATTGATCGCCAGAGGTCCACTCATCTGCTGAACTAGCAGAACTGATCGTCAAGCTAGTGACGTTAAAGAAGCGCTTGTTGGGAGGCAACCTGATAATTTCGTATCCTTAGCTATTTTTCGTAGTAGTAGTTTTCTTCCTTATTTGATTTTTTTTACTAAGTTTTTACTATTTTTTTCAAATCATGCAGCTATCTTAGAACAGGAGCCGGACGGTATCTAAAAAAAAAAGAGAGAAAGAGAGAGCACACGACGCGCAATCGTCGCTGACGCGTACGCGTCAGTCAGGTGTGCGTGAAAAATAACTTTGAACAGAGAGTTGCGCGGGAATGATGCGAAAATGATGCCTCTAGCACAAACAAACCCACGCGTACGCGTACTCCACGCGTGCGCGTCAATCATGATTTTGGCACTCCACGCGTCCGTGTCATCGAAGCGTACGCGTGACTTCGCAAATCGGTGTAAAAGGTGTTTTGGCAGAGAGTTGTGATGGCTTGGGGCTGGAAGTGTTCTAAAAGCACAAAATTGCCCACGCGTATGCGTCCCTGACGCGTGCGCGTCATTTGACCAAACAACCATCCACGCGTGCGCGTGCATGACGCGAACGCGTCGTATGCCAAATTTGGTTCCCTAGCCACGCGAACAAAGAGTTGCGCGTGCGCACGGCTGGCTTCGCGCGAATCGCGCAAAAACCAGGGCACGCGGATGCGTGCCTGACGCTGACGCGTCATTAAGGAAGTTTCGTGACCCACGCGTACGCGTGCCGTATGCGTACGCGTCGCCTGCGCCGCACACCTCCACCAGTTCGCCGCCAGTTTTTTTTAATTTCTTTTATTCTCTCTCCCAAATCCTAATTCTCTCTTGTTCTTTTATCCTTTTATTCTTATTTCAGTATAATATTTGTTTCTTTTTATTTTCAGTTCTTCTTTGCTTGAGGACAAGCAAACCTTTAAGTTTGGTGTTGACGCTTCGCTTATAGGGTTTTCTGTCTATTCTGATGGCACCAAAGGGAGGCGAATCATCTTCACAAAGGAGCACAACCTGAAGAATAAAACGACCGCTCGGATAATTAAGGTGGTTGAGTTCCTTTCATTTTTTTCTTCCCGTTTTTATTATGTTATGTTTCGGTTTTCTACTATTTTGCTTTGTTTGCTGTATGATCCTTTATTAGTAGATTCATAGATTATAGTTTAATTTTTCTGTTAAGTAATTTAATCCTAAAAGATGTCTCATATATTGCCCACTAAGCTTGAAATCAAAAAGAAAGAAGAACAGATGTAGTGCATGAGAATTTGAGTTTAATTTTTAGAGTAGTCTCACTTACTTAGATGTGGTGTTATTTTCTATGATTCTGGATGAATACTTGAACAGTGCATATTTTTGATAGTGAAGTTTATGAATGTTAAAATTGTTGGCTCTTGAAAGAATGATGAAAAAGAGAAATGTTATTGATAATCTGAAAAATCATAAAATTGATTCTTGAAGCAAGAAAAAGCAGTGAAAAACACAAAGCTTGTGGAAAAAAATAAAATAAAATAAAATAAAGAAAAAGAAAAAAAAAAGCAAGCAGAAAAAGCCAATAACCCTTTAAACTAAAAGGCAAAGGGTAAAAAGGATCCAAGACTTTGAGCATTAATGGATAGGAGGGCCCAAAGGAATAAAATCCTGGCCTAAGCGGCTAAATCAAGCTATCCCTAACCATGTGCTTGTGGCGTGAAGGTGTCAAGTGAAAAGCTTGAGACTGAGCGGTTAAAGTCGTGATCCAAAGCAAAAAGAGTGTGCTTAAGAACTCTAGGTACCTCTAACTGGGGACTCTAGCAAAGCTGAGTCACAATCTGAAAAGGTTCACCCAGTTATGTGTCTGTGGCATTTATGTATCCGGTGGTAATACTGGAAAATAAAATGCTTAGGGTCACAGCCAAGACTCATAAAGTAGCTGTGTTCAAGAATCAACATACTGAACTAGGATAATCAATAACACTATCTGAATTCTGAGTTCCTATGGATGCCAATCATTCTGAACTTCAAAGAATAAAGTGAGATGCTAAAACTATTCAGGATTGCAGTTGTAAACCCCACTATAAGAAGAGACATGAGCTTAGTCGAACTCTCATTCTCATGCAAATTCACATCCTAAGCTTATATTAGTTTTGGTTGCTTGAGGACAAGCAACAGTTTAAGTTTGGTGTTGTCGATGCGTGAGCATCTTTCCTATCTTTTCCTAGTAAATTTGCATCTAAATTGTTGAATTTAATAAAGAATTAATTATATTTTAGCCACTATGGATGCTATTTTGAGTTTTGGGCAATACTGTATATTTTAGGTAGCATTCGGCTGGATTTGATGGAGTTTCTGCAGCACAAGAATCAAAGGAGATGGCAGCGAGGAGCAACGCGTACGCGTGCCTGACGCGTGCGCGTGATTTGGAAGTATCCATGGCGACGCGTGCGCTTGACTGACGCGTACGCGTAATTTGAAGATTTGCTCAGCCACGCGTGCGCGTGACTGACGCGTACGCGTGACTCGCGGAAAAAGACCATTGACGCGTGCGCGTGACCGATGCGTACGCGTGACATGCGCAACGTGCAAAAAACGCAGAAAGACATTGGGGGCGATTTCTGGGCTGTTTTGACCCAGTTTTCAGCCCAGAAAACACATATTAGAAGCTGCAGAATGGACAAATCAAGTGGTCCCCACCCATCAGCTGAAGACTTGTTAATTAATTCGAATTTAAATTCAAATTTGATTTTTAAATAGGAAAAGATATTATTTTAATTTTAATTTTAGAAATTTGATTTTTAAATTATTAGGATTAGTTATAAAAGGGGATTCAGATCCATTAGATTAAAAGGAGTACATTTTACCTGAATTCTTATTTTCTCTTTGCCATGAGCAACTAAACCTCTATTGTTAAGGTTAGGAGCTCTGTCTATTTGTATGGATTGCTTTTATTATTTTTTCTATTTTAATTTATGTATGGATTTATATTTAAGAATTATTTTCGTTCTTTATTTTATGAATTTGGGTGGAATGGAAGTATGACCCTCTTTCTAAATGCGTTCTTGTATAACTTGGAAAAGCTCTTTACTTGAACAACAGCTTGAAAATATATTCTCCTAAACTTCTAATTTATCTGGATTTAATAGGATACGTGACATATAATCCTTTTATGTTTGGGTAATTAGGATTTCTGTGGCATATAACTAGAATTGAACTTTACCCCTTAATTGGAATTAATTGACCAAGGAATTGGCTGTTGATGAATTTTAGAGAAGGCTAGGAAGGTCTAAGGAATTAGGGTCTAGTCACATATAGTTTGCCATAAATTAAAATCTACATGATTAAAATAAAATAATAAGAAAAGTCAATCCGAAAAATAGATAACTCTGAAACCTTAACTATTTCTTCATATTTTATTCCTCACCTATTCACCTGCCTGTCTTCAAACTCTTCTTTATTTTTTAATGCTTTTGAACTTCCAAACACTATTTTCTGTTTGTCTAACTAATCCTATCAAACACTATTGTTGCTTAATCCATCAATCCTCGTGGGATTGACCCTTACTCACGTAAGATATTACTTGGTACGACCCGGTGCACTTGGCGGTTAGTTTGTGGGTTATAAATTCCGCATCAAGTATCATGGACAATATCAAATTTATATTGGTAATAGTTCAGGTATTAAAATTCAGCATATTGGTAATTCATATTTGCATCATAAACCAATAAAAAAAGATATTATTTGTATGGTTTACTACATGTTCTCTCAATTGCACATAACCTTGTTAGTGTATCCAAATTTGCTAGAGATAATAATGTGTATTTTTTATTTTGGCCTGATGTTTATTTTGTGAAATCTCAGGATACCAAGGAAGTACTTCTCCAAGGCACAACAATTAATGGAATGTATCATTTTGAAAAAGTGTCTCTTCCTAAATCAGACTTTAGACAATTTAATACACAAATTTTTGTTGCTCAAACTTTAACATTGGATGTTTACCACAAAAGATTTGGTCATCTAGTTTTATCAATTGTGAAGTCTATTGTAACTAATTATTCATTACCTCTGAATAATAAAAATGCTTCTGATTCTAGTGTATGTGAACATTGCTGCTTAGCAAAATCTCATAAGTTACCTTACTCTCCATCTAATACTACTTATGATTGTCTTTTATCATTGATTGTTTCTGATATTTGAGGGCCATCCCCAATCACTGCTCATACAGGTATTAGATATTATGCTTCATTCATTGATGTGTATTCAAGACACACTATAATATATTTTTTAAGAAACAAGTCACAAATCTTTAGTGTATTTAAATTGTACAAAATCCAGATGAAAAAATAGTTAGATTACTCTATTAAAGCACTTCAAACTGATAATGCTAGAGAATATCTATCTTACACATTTATTGAATTTTTACAACAAAAAAAAATTATTCATAGACTCATCACTTGTCCCCATACCCCTCAACAGAATGGATTAGCAGAAAGAAAAAATAGGCATATAGTCGAAACTGCTTTAGTTTTATTATTTACTGCTACACTTCCTTTAACTCTATGGAATGAGGCTTTTGCAACCTCGGTATATTTGATAAATCGCATGCCTTCATATGTTACAGGTTATAAATAACCTTTTGAACTATTTTATCATCATAAACCTGATTATACTTTCTTAAAAATCTTTGGATGTTTATGTTTTCCTCACACTAGACCATATATTGCTTATAAATTGGAATACAGATCTGAATCCTGTTTATTTTTAGGTTATGCTTTGAATAAAAAAGGATATAGGTGTCTCACTAAAAGTGAAAAAATAATTATCTCTAGAGATGTAATTTTTCATGAATATCAATCTTCATCTCACTCTTTTTTTTTTCTACTACTATTAATGAAACTTACACTAGCAATGCTATTGCTTTAGATTTTTTTACCTCAGATTGCATCCATTCATCCTTCTTCTGTTGATCCTTTATTTTTAATGCCCAAACTCAATTCTGGTGATACACATCATAGTGAGGAACATGAACAAATACATCCAATGCAGACAATTTCACAGGCTAATGGGACAGCAACTTCTACCCAAGATTTCATACCGATTACTTATACTCATATTGATTTGCCTTTTTCCTCAAACCCCCAATTTACAACCACTCTTTTAGAAAATATCCATCCAATGCAAACAAGGTCCAAGACAGGTAATAGAACTTCAAAAATTCTTCAGGTAGCAAAATTCTCAGTCTCTTCTAATTTTGATTTATTGCCTAAAAGTATTCAAAGTGCTTTCCACAATCCCTTATGGAGAGATGTTATGCTCACGGAATATAAAGCACTATTATATCACAATACATGGTCCTTAGTTGAATTACCTGACAATGAAAAAGTAGTTAGTTGTAAGTGGATATTTGCTGATAAAAAGAATGCAAAAGGTGAGATCATAAGACATAAAGCTAGGTTGGTTACAAAAGGTTTTCTTCAAACTGTTGGAATTCATTTTGATCAAAATTTTTCACCTGTTATTAAATCAGTTACAATTAGGATGATTTTAACCATTGCTTTATTAAAAGGTTGAAAAATTCAACAATATGATTTTCACAATGCATTTTTAAAATGGAACTCTTCATGAAACTATTTTTATGTCCCAGCCTCCAGGTTTCTATCACTCTAATCCTAAACTTGTATGCAAATTAAATAAAGCCATCTATAGCCTTAAACAAGCCCCAAGGGCCTGGTACTTAACAATTACTTCCACCCTTTAATCTTTTGGCTTTACAATAACAAAATCTGATCCCTCCCTTTTTATTAGATATACTACTACTTCTACTATTTATTTTCTTATTTATGTTGATGATATGCTTGTCACTGGAGATAATGAAACTGAAATAAAAACTGTTCTTAGCAAACTTCATTCTACCTTTTTATTGAAGGATTTAGGTGAGCTCAACTTTTTCTTAGGTATAGAAGTTATAACACATTCCACTTCCTTAATTTCTTTGAACCAAACTAAATATATACATAACATTTTAACACGTGCTGGCATGAATGAATCCAAACCAAGCATGACTCCAATAGTAAGCTCTCTTAGATTGATTGCCAATGCTAGAACTCCTTTTGAAAATCCAATTTTATATCGCTCCATAGTGGGCGGGTTGCAGTATACAACAATTACACGACCTGATATCAGTTTTTCAGTGAATAAACTGAGTCAATTTATGTCCAACCCCTGCAAAGAACATTGGGTTGCAGTTAAACAAGTCCTGAGATACTTGGCAAGTACTGTTAAGCTCAAATTGTAATTTTTTAGATGCACTGATTTACGATTTTTGCTTTTTCAGACTCAGATTGGACGAGTGATCTTGATGATAGAAAATCTACAACTGAATTTTGTGTGTACTATAATTCAAATTTGGTATCTTGGAAGAGTAGCAAATAACCCACGGTCAGTCGAAACTCAACTGAGGCTGAATATAGAGCCCTGACAGCAGTGTTCATGGAACTCATTTGGATTCAAAATCTTCTGGCTGAATTGCATCAGCTTTGCCCAGCTTTTCCCACCGTATTTTGTGACAATATTTCAGCTGTGCTGCTTGCTTATAATCCAATCCTACATAATCAGACTAAACACTTTGAGTTGGATCTCTATTTTGTTTGGGATAAGGTGATCAAAAGCTCTACAATATTAGTTACTTTTGAACTAGAGTTAATAACTTCTAGAGTCTTAATATTTATGTATAAATAAGACTCTTCAATTTTCTGTATAGAATACACATTAATAGTTAACATTTATTTTTTTTTTCTCTTTGGTATTGTTCTCTGCTTTATATAGACTTTATTTTCACATTTAACATGAAAACTTTCGTTACACCGCCCATTTTTATTTTTTTAAAAAAATTCCTATAAAATTGCCTTAATTTTTTTGTTGGAGGACGAAATTGCCAAAGTAAAAACAATTTAATTTTATAATAACCTATGAAGCACGGGCATTTCGCTGAGTTATTGTGTCCGCCTGTTGGACACATTTCGGATACGACACTCACCGACACTCGTCCGACACGCGTGTCTGCTGTGTCCAACCGTGTCTTAATAAAAAATAAAAAAATTTTCTTCGGACACATCTGGACACACCTAAATACGATGACGTGTCAGTCACAAAAAAAAAATACCATGACGTATCTGCGTGTCCAGTCTTATTCTTAACATATATTCTTAAAATAAATTTATATATAGCATATATTATTATTTATTAAAATAAAAAATATTTTAAATACTTGATATAATTAAAATAAGACATTAAAAATAATTAAAAATTTTAATTTATATTTTAATATCAATAAAATATCAAAATATCATTACAATTTATCTAAAAAAATATTTTATATTTTATATATATGCGTATTCTCGTATCATTTAAGATTTTAAAATTCGCGTGTCGGTGTGTTATGTGTCATATCGTGTCCCATGTCAATGTCCGTGCATCGTACATAATATCATAATCGGTTATTGACTTTTTTTTCAAGCATTAAAAAGAAAATTGTGCAAGCTTTCTTTTAAGATGTTGCAGAGACTAAAACCCTAACGTCAGTCCTGAGTTCCGACTCAAAAACCCTTGCAAGTGGAATCAGAGGCAGAACGAGATGACACAGAAATCTAATCTTTTCAAAGGGCAAAAGAAGAATAAATCAGTCCCTCCCAATCGCCATGGAAAAGCGCCGTCTGTTCGCAAAGGTACTTTCTTCTATCTCTCTATTATTCACGCACACAGTGATTCAATGGAAGGCCTATCTTAATTAATAGGTTACCGTTTCGTTCGGTATTATAGGGAAGAGATTCGTTAAGCCATCAAAGTTAACAAAGGAGATGGATGCCGATCGTGTAAGTTCCTTTCTCTTTTTTTTTTTCTTTAAATTATTTTTTGAATGTTAATTATGTATTTGCATTGATTTATTTCTTTTTTAATCGTTGTTCAGTTTAAAAAGAAAAAGAAAAAGAAAAAATAGTTTAGCTGGAACTCCAGATGTTGCTAACGATTGCCCTACTCGACGAGGTTTCTAGGAGAGTAATAAAAAAAATCGATTTATTTAATGCTTTGAAACTTGAAGTTTTTTTCTTTTAGTTTTTCCGCACAACTTCCAGTTTTATTCCTAATTCAAGAGTGTAGAACCCTAATTTTTTGGATAAAAACATATATTCTAATTTCGATTAACTAAGCTAGTAAACATATTAACAGTCATAAATGATAATTTAGAAATGGCAGAAGGTCACTGCTAGCAATCCCATTAACTCTGTTGGAATATTGGATTCTTTATGGTTGCTAAGGGAAGGTTGGTTTTGGGAGGAAGGAAGAGTGCTAGATCTTTGTAGCAATGTATCTGTATGCAGCTGTTTGAGTATCTGGTTATGATGTAGTAATCATATCTTCACAGGTTTTCAGACAAGCAAAGATTTTTGGGATGGGGTTTAGGCATTTGGCCTCCGGGATTTCCATATTTTTCTTCAAATTCTTTCCCCTGGCCTTTTCACGCATTGTTCTTGCATAATGCTGTTGTTTGTCAATTTTCTCAGCATGTCGTTCTTGCAGCTTCCTCTTTTATGAACCTTGAATGATAGAGATGTTAATGAAGTAGAGTCCCTCTTTTGCCATTTAAACTTACTTCTCCAAGGACCTTAACAGTAGAACTTGGATTCACTCTCGACTTTTTTGCTTGCAACTATTTTCGATTCTTGACTTCTCCTCCCAACGTAGAAAGAGTTATCTTTGATACGTTCATTTAGAAATTTAAATGTCCCTCTAAGGTCAAAAGCTTTGGCGTACTTTGTCCCCAAACCTGTAATTAATGTGTGGTTGAGATTTTGAGTTGGGAGTTCATGTGTTTTTCTTGGCGTTGCATTACAGTGAGATTTTTTGGGGTTAGGCTTTCTGTTATCTAGGTTTTACTTATGGTCACAGTTTAAATTTTACTCACTAAGTTCAGATGTTTTGACTCACGTAATGAAGCAAACATTTTGTTGCAGTTTAGTTTTGTAGTGCATTTGGTTTTGAAATGAAATTCCAGGGTTTTTAATTATTTGTTTCAAGTAATAATGATCTTATTTGGGATATGATTACTTTTTTGCGAATTGGGATCCCTTTTAGACAAAGTGCCATCTTACATATGTTGAGAGGGAAAAGCTATGATTCACTCACTTTTAACTCTAGCTTGTTCTTATTCATGTACAGAGGATCTGTTTCTCTTCAGGAATTTCTGTTATAGACCCTATGTAGGTTTAAGGGAAAGAAATAGAAAGTAGCTTTTTTTCAGAAAAGGGGGGGGGGGGGTCTTGTGACTAACTTTTCCAGCTTGGCAGAGTAGTGGTGGATGGCCATTTTATCAGAGGAGAGAGAAACGAGATTGTCTATAGAGGAGGCGAGTTAGAGGGATTCATTTTGCCAATTAGGCTTGTTAGGGTAGTGGTGTATGGCCATTTTATTCTGCGTATTTCTTACTGCCTTCCCTAATACATTTTCAGAGGCAAGAATAATATCTCAATGATATCATTCAGCTCCACTGCTTCTATTCCATCTTCTATTCTATACTCTATTATCTGTTTTATCTTTTAGTTGAGCTACAATGATAATAGGATCTTACAGTTTCGTATCTCAGTGCACATTTGCATTAGGGATTTTTGTTGTTCTCCTCAGTACCCATTTCTGTACTTTGAAGCTTAAACAAATTAGGCCACTCAACAAATTCAGCTCCACTGCTTCTATTCCATCTTCTATTCTATACACTATTATCTGTTTTATCTTTTAGTTGAGCTACAATGATAACAGGATCTTACAGTTTCATATCTCAGTGCACATTTGCATTAGGAATTTTTGTTGTCCTCCTCAGTACCCATTTCTGTATTTTGAATCTTAAACAAATTAGGCCACTCAACAACTTAAATTGCAAAGTGAGATTGGACATGGCATCTGGTGCATCCACTATATTATAGAATGTTAACCTTTATTGGAACATAAGTGTTGCTCAGTGTCTAGTGGCTTTTATGCAAATTTTTCCAGAAAAATTATATCGAAAGTTCGTGTAGATTTGCAGATATGTAATAGATTTTATAGTCCGACAAATGTAACGTCCATTTTGTATGGGGTTGTAGGATGTCTTCTTATCAGGTAGCGATTTCTGTGCTCAACAACATTCATATTTATAGGCTCACTTCCTCTATTTTTGTATCCTTTGGGATAATATATTTGCAATGATAGAACCTTTTTTTACCCCTGGTTTTCTTATCTCATGTCAAGCAATTTGGTCAAATTGTTGATTCTTGTTTTGTTTCAACCTTGGTAAAATTAGGAGGTGAGCAAGTTCATTAATCACTGCAATGAGATTAAAGCCGCTACTTTTGCTCAGAAGGATGGTGGCCAGCTAAGCATAGTTAAACTGCCACCGGAATCTGCAAGTGGTGCGAATAAATAGTTGATACGAAGGATGGTTTTGGTATTTGATTCTACATTGCATGTAACACAGCGAGTTTGTTGTGAATTGTGATGTCAGAGCAATTTGAATGCCTTTCTATCCATGTGTTTTTATTTTGTGGAGTATGTATTGTTGATAGTAACTGACTAAGTTTTCGTAACTCAATGGAAATTGTAGTCATTCAATGCTCATTTTCTAGTAATTTACTCCATATTTTTTGGCCTCCCTATTATGATTTATTTATCAATTTTTTCCCAAGTGCTGTCAAGTACAATTTCTCACCGAATAAGATTTTCTCTTGCAAATTGTTTGATTCAAGAGAAAATAAGCAAGAAAAACACGAGTGGAAATAAAATGGGTGGTAAAAACTAAAAAGACATTTTCTCCTGTCTGATTCACTACAGAAAATGATAAGACAAAAATTTAGTTGCGGGACCCATAAAAAAATTTTCTTGCCTCCATTAGAAAGAAAATATGAAGAAAGCAAGTTTAAAAGTTTTGTTTTCAACCGATTTGAGTTGATCGAGTAGTCAGATTACTAATTCACTTAAATAAGTGTTGGATATTCGAATCTCGCTTTGTATACAACGACAGACTTTTAAATGGAGTTTAGATTCGCGACAAATTAATGTTGAATTGAAAGATATCGTTGACAAAAAAAAGGGTTTATGTTTTCCAAATTTACTCTCAATTTTAACTCGTTTGATATATTTATATTTTCTTTTTATATTGTTTTAGTTTTTTACATCTAAATAATACAGAAAAAAATTATGTTTCTTCTTATTTTTTCTTCTTTTTATTTTCTTTTATTTTTATTTTTTTTTAATTTTCTATTACCATCCAAACAATGACCTAGGAAATAGATTATTTTAATTTTTTCTCCCTATATTCTTTTTAAGTGAGATCTAGACAAAATATAAAAAAAAAAATCTTATATGAAGAGAGATCATATTTAAAAATGTAATTTTGTGTTTTTAACTAGTAATACACAAATTAAATCTAGTTTTTGCAAAGGTATAAAAATCATGATAAAATATTTCCTTTTAATATTAAATAGATGCAAAAGCCAATGGCTAACCTGAGTAGGACCATCAAATGGTATTTTGAAAAATTTTAACTATAAAAGTAGGACCATCAAATGGACGCGTTTATATAAGTTTTGTGGGTTATACGGATTGGTTCATTTATCTTTTGTTTGTTTAAGGGCCTCAATTTTTAAATTCGAATCGTTTATAACTAGCTTTTTTTTTTTTTTTTTGGACTTGTAACTAGCTTAACTAGTTATATAGGTTGATTTGTTTATCTTTTGTTATTTTTTTTAAAAAAAAGTTTAGACAAAGTTCAATTTTGGGCTCAGAAAAATATTTGGACCAAAAAGGCTGTTTTTTGGCTTGAAACCTTATACAAACAAAACTTTTAGTATATGAATGGAATCTTTGGGTCGATTGGTCGAATAAGGAAACAAATTAAAAAAATTAATATAAAAAAGTAAATGGATTGCATGTTTAAGTCGTTAATTTTTCATGTTAATCGGGCCAAAGCCATGTGTCCCGTTCTTTTAAAAATTAATTTTAAAGATAAAATTGTCTGTTTAAGTCAAGTAAATAGGCTAGTTAGATGAATTTGATCCATTTTGATAGTCATACATAAAAATAAACACTAAAGATGAAGAGAAGTTCAATGATAAAAATAATGTGACAGAAATATAGCTTGAACGTATATTATGAATTGATGCCAAATATTTCAATATGTTAAGCTGAAAACATTGAAGTACTACAAACGGATGAGGAAATAAGGGCAGTAGTGTGGTCGTGTGAATCAACAAGGGCGCCAAGTCCAGATGGCTACAATTTGGGGTTTATAAAGAAGATGTGGGACACTATAGGAAAGGAATTCACAGAAATGGTAAAAAAAAATTTTGTTGAAAGAAAAATGCCAAGAGAAGTTAACACGACGTGGGTGGCGTTGGCGATAAAAGATCAAGGACTTACTACCTATCAGCATGGTAGGGAGCATTTATAAAGTGGTATCAAAAGTACTGGTTGTAAGGTTGAGATCTTTTATGGATGGATTAACCGGGGAGACGCAAACGACATTTTTCGGAGTAGACAAATTTTACATAGAACCCTAATCACGTGTGAGACAGTCGCATGACTTAAAAAGACAAGGAAGGAGGGAGTGATATTAAAACTAGATTTCAAAAGTTTCAGTGAGGTGGTGCTTCATTGATCATGTGCTTCAAAGAATGGGTTTTGAGAGGACATGGAGAGGATGGATACAAAGCATGTTAGAGACAGTATGTAAGGGGTATGATTTAGGAATAGAGAAGAATTAATCAATCAGAGGGAATTTAGAGAGAATTAAGAGGGAGAGAGATAATTTCATGAAAAGAATTTCAGAAAAGGGACTATATTCATTACTCAATTCATGCTTTCAATTACCTTTCTACTATATCTATTTATAGTAATTCAAATACTAATAAAACTATCCTAATTGGGCTTTGGTCTATCTTGGCCTATATTTTACTCGTTACACAGTAACAATGTTCGTTTTAATTAATGGCTCTCCTACTAAGTTGTTTATGATGAAAAGAGGACTCAGACTAGGTGATCTAATCTCACCTTTTCTATTTGTGCTGGTGGCAGAAGCTCTTAATAGGATGATTGATTGAGTAGTGACAGAGCATGTGGTTGAAGGGTTGAAAGTGAAAAAGAGAAAAATAACACTAACACGCATTCAATTTGTGGATGACACAATTCTGTTTTATCCGGCTAATCCAACAGTTCTGAGATGTTATAGGCACATCTTACAGTGCTTTGATATGATG
The DNA here is from genome assembly GCF_003086295.3 of Arachis hypogaea. NCBI lineage: Eukaryota > Viridiplantae > Streptophyta > Magnoliopsida > Fabales > Fabaceae > Arachis > Arachis hypogaea. The sequence continues at coordinate 116,458,657 of NC_092053.1, forward strand.
TTGGATTAGAGATTAATTTTGAGGTAGTGAATTGTGACGATCAGGTAGTACTTAGATTGAGAGGTGCAATGAAGTGTAGTGTGGATGCTTTGCCATTAACACACCTGAGGAGAAAGTCTAGGGGTCAGCAACTTTTGTGTTTTGTGGCCAGCACTTAACTATCAAAGGAAAAATGAGTGATCTCCTACCATTAGATGTAATCTCACACCATTAAAAACACTATTGATGGCCAATTGATGGTTAGAAAACATAAAAATTGCAGCCCCCTAGCATTTCTCCATACCTGAGTGTGTCTTTAGGAAAAAACCAAAAGAGGATAAACACGTGAAAATCATTGCTTGACAAAATAAAAAAGAGGTTGAAATCATGGAAGGCTAGATTACTAACAAAGGCCAGGAGGATTGTAATAATTAAATAGGTGATAAACAACCTTCTAATGTACTACTTGGGTTTGTTTAAAATGCTGGTTCAGATGAAAAAGAAGATAATGTCTAGCAAATCAAAATTTTTTGGGGGTGTAATAAAGAAAAGAGGGTGAGTCTAGCTATTAAATGGAGCACTATACAAAAACCTAAGAAACATGGGAATTTGGGGGTTGGCAATGTGGTGCTGAAAAATGCAGCGATGCTGATTAAGTGGTGATGGAGGTTGTCCGATGAAGAGGAGGGACTATGGAAGAAGGTTGCTAACTCATGCTATAATGTTGATACCAGTACTTTTGTGGGAGATCATAAGTGCAATAGGTTTAACGGATCTTAAAAGGATATATTGGGATTAGATCAAAATAATATTCTAGGAGAAATAAGTAGAGACAGATGGGAAATGTGTAACACCTTAACTAATAAACCCATTATATTTAGGTCATAATCAGATATTAGTTAGAACATTATGGTGATCTTTAACCTGTAACTCTTAATTTAATATATCAATGATATTAACGATACGTAAGTAGGAGCTTGTGAGCCATTTTTTGTATACACATATATATTATACTAGAGTAAAATAGACTTGGCACTAGTAAGGATTTTAAATAATAATTTCGAATCTAATTAATACAAATTATTTAGTACATAACAGTACATATACAAGATTCTAAATAATTTTTTAAACAGATCATAAATGCACAAAATTTCTGTCTTTCAAACTACAAATACACATGGTAGGTAATGAAAGGAGACCATTAAGATTAGACTAGTCACTCCAAAAAAGTAGGAACCCGTCAAATCGACTTGGTTATCACAGAAGTCCGCTGAGATCTGAAAAAGAGAAATAAATAACAACAGGTGAGAACCCAAAAATTTTCATTAGGATAACGAATCCAAATTACCAAGCTAAGAACTTTAGAGCAAACATCTTACATATCAATATTTAACCAACACCATCGTAATGCATTCCTCGTTAATTGATCATGCCAACCTTCAAAATTACCAAATCACCAATTTTAAGCATCATCTCATCTTACCTTATCTATTTAAGGGAAATAAACATAAGCAACACATCCAACAACAATCACAATAAAGTACAAATAGTTCAAGTAGTATAAGTAGCAAATAAATTAATAAGTAAGCAAACCAAACACACCCAAACAAATCAAATGAATGCATATGATGCATACCTGTTTTATTGGATGTGAACTCATGTGTCGGTTACATTATCAGACCTGACATATCTAGTAGCTAACCTGTATATACTTTCTGTCATACATCCTCAAAAGAAATATCATGCACTTATCACAAGCCGATCTTAGAGGAAGAGTGTCATGTCACTTTCTCTTGGAGGCAGCGTTATCTGGAAGAGTGTCTGGCTACCTTTACGATCAGAGAGACTGTGATTCAACAAGAAAGAAAATTCTCAACCCAACTCGTTCACACCATAATTTCAAAATTGAATCGAAAAGACTCTTCAACATTCTACCCAATTTTTCGATGCAACAAGAGAAAAATTCCTCAATCTCACTTGCCCACCACAACACTGAGCAAGCGAGACAAAATCACCATCCTTGCTAGGTGCAAGTGTCTTCTCGGTAATGCAAGCGGGACAAAAACCATGTCCTTGCTAATCAATTGTCATATCTTAATCATAATAATAATCATAATTCGTTACTGGAACAATCATTCACTATAGGCAGGACAAAACCGCCATCCCCACACTAATCATATCTCATTTAACAACCATTATATTCAGAGACTTAACTTGACAAGGCCTTAACTCGTTCATAAGACAAGGATTATATATAATGAATAAAATTCTCCCAAGCCTCACTCAATCCAAGTCCTTTTCCCTTATCCAATCTCATAATAGTATTATTCATCAGCGATAAATCCAGAAAATTGTTAGTCAGAGAAAAATATAAATAATATAATAATAATTTTTATAATTGTACTATGATATTATAAAATATGACTACTCTTCAAATTAAACCAATAAATTAAAATAATATAATGATAATTCAAAATAATAACAAATAATTTAGAATTTCATTCTTTTGGGATTCATATTTTGAAAAATTGAATAATTTTTTAATTGTCAATACAATCAAATGTCTCTTTTTCTATATATGTCACTAAATAATTATTTAAAAAATTCATCTTCAATACAGTTATGAAGCCGACTCTTTATGATGTTCATAGAAAAAATAGTTCTTTCAACTGATGTAGTTGCTACAAGAAAAACTAAAGTTAACTTCAAAAGAAAAAATACTAATGGATAAATAATATTTTTTTGAGTCTCAACCAATTACTGAGAAAGAGCACCAATTCCATTTAAGTCCGAGAATTGATGATCAGAATGCACATCTAATATGAAGTTCTCAAGTTGACTATCAAGTGCCAAAAGTTGAGTGGAAGAAAATTCTAATAGATAGAATTGAGCTAGCTAGATCAACTTCTCCTTATCAAATACAAAAAATAAGTGTCTTGAATTCAGACAAGTTATGCAAAGAAGCAATTAAGTGTTTACCTCTGTAAAACAATTATTGAGTTCTTGAAGTTATCTATCAACTACTTGATAGAATATCTCAACATGAAAATGATGCAAATTTGAGATCTTTTGAGCTTTGCGTCTTGATCTTCCTTGTGACACAAATATATCATCCATTTTTTAAATAGTAATATTATGTTTGTCACAAAACAGTAAGACTTCGTCAAGTAAAAAAGACCAACCATCATCTCTTATATTTTGCAACCATTGCTTAGACACTTTAACCAATGACATGGCATTTACAATGTCTTGATCATTCTTTTGTAATGCATGAGATAACTCATTAATAACTCTCAGGATATTTTTCATCAAGTGCAAGTTGAAAATGAATTTAAAAGATTGAATGACACGCTTCAGCTCTTTGTTCTGAATTATTTCTATCTTCCTCAACATATTCAAGAACATTGACCATGAAAGAAAATAAAGAAATTAATCTAAGTATAGTTTCATAGTGTGAACCTCATCTAGTATCTCCAATTCTTTTTAAAGCTATTTCTTGATTTAAACTACGTTCACTAGAAATTTCTCTACTTTTTAATACTTCAATTGTCTTAGTCATCTAACTATCACGAAATATATCTCTTCGTTTACACAAAAATCAAACAACATTGCACATTTGCACAAATTGGTTAACAAATTAAGAAGCAAAGCAATTTCTATAGCACCCTTACTATCAGAATGTCATGCTTCTGGCACACACTATATAAACATACGAGACTTCTCATACAAGTAACTTACAAATATTATAAACATACGCATCTTTATAACTCCTATCCCTCTTTACAGAAATATAATAACAAAGGTGAGGAAAAAACTATAACTAATATATAAATTTACAACACAACCGGAGGCGCAAAAGAAAATACATAAAAATTCTCGTCCATCCTGAAAAGAGAAATCTGCAAGGGGGTGTGAATCTAACCACATGATCTCACCAGAGAAGTTCAGAATTGTTATAAGAGGATACGTATAAAGAAGAGTATGAATTTCAACCACAGTGATTATCGTTCGTCTTATGAATCTATTCAAACATCAACATATAAATAATCTGAAAATCCAACTTCATATCTTTCTTTATAAAAAGTTCCAATCTCAATAAATCGCATAACATTTCAATATATGCCGAATGATCAATCAATCCAAACTTACCAACCATAGCCTCCGACTCAACATATAATCAATTCAATACTCGGTCTCAAAATAAAATCGATCACAAGTACAAACAATACAAGAAAAACACAATTAGAGAGCAGCTACAGCAAGTACCACAATTAACAGTTAAACAAAATTCATCAGATAGACAAACCAAAATACTTAAGCACACCCAAACAATAGCAAAAAATTGTGGTATGATGCATGTTTGTCCTACTGGCCATGAGCTCATGTGTCGGTTAAACTGCCAAAATCCGACACATTCGGTAGCTAACCCGGACATTGGTCTCTCTGTTGCACATCCCCAAAAGAAAAAATATTCCGGTCTTAGAGGAAGAATGCCCTATCACCTTCTCACTGGAGGTATTATTCTGTCTCAGAGGGAGAGTACCTTGTCACTGTCTCAGAGAGAGTTCAAAAGGAACGTGGGCGGAACGACCCACCACATCCCCAAGAGGAATATTTCAAGCTTATCACAAGCTGGTTTCAGAGGGAGAGTGCCATGTCACCGTCTCAAAGGGAGAGTGCTTGTCACCTTCTCTTGGAATGTCAATCATCCAAGCGGGATAAGACCACCGTCCTTGCCAAACACAAATCAAATTCCAATAACGTTCCCAATCATAGTCAAAACCACAATCCTTTAAAAATCTTAACCCGGAGCAAGTGGGACTAAGCCATAAACCTTGCATCTTACCCAAGTATTTCAAAAATCGAGTCTTTATTTCATTTCCATCATAATCATACTCAGACATTGGTGCGGAATTCGAATGTCCACAACTGAACCGACAAGTGCACCGGGTCGTACCAAGTAATACCTCAGGTGAGTGAGGGTCAATCCCACGAGAATTAATGGATCAAGCAACAATAGTTAAATGATTATTCTAGTCAGACAATCAAAATTTAGGGTTTCAATAGCAAATAACATAAAAATAGAAAATTAAATAAGAATAAACTAAAATTGGTTAAGAAAGAAATATGATAAAGATAGTTAAGGTGTCAGAGATATTTAAATTTCCGGATTAACAATTCTTGTCTTCTACCTTAATCATGCAAAGATTCAATTCATAGCAAACTTTAAGTGATTAGACTCTAATTCTTTGGTAATTTAATCCTCCTCTAACTCAATCAACCGCCAATTTCTTGGTCACTTAATCTAATTAGAAGGGTTAAGTTCAAATCCTAGTTTATAAACCACACAAAATCCAAAAAGCCCAAAAAAATAAGTCGATTATATGTCACATATCGCGTTAAATCCTGATAATTAGAGAATTATGAGGAATTGATTTCAAGCTATAATTCCAGTGATATAACCTTTTCAAGATTCAAAAGGAATTCAAATAGAAAAAGAGTTATCTTTCAATATACTCTAATCCCTAAAATGAAGAACGAAATCAATCCTTGAATATAAATCAATGCATTAATCAAAAAGTAGAAGAACAAATAATATTAATCCATCAAGATAAATAGAGCTTCTAACCTTAACAATGGAGGTTTAGTAGCTCATAGTGCAAAAAAATCCTAGCAGAGAAAAAGTGTGAAAGTGCTGAAGAGGAGAAGAGGATATGCGAAGGGTTGAATTTTTTTCTTTTTATATCTAATCCTAATTAATGTAAAATATATTTTCTAAAACAAATAATATCTTTTCTTATTGTAAAATAAAATAAATTTTAATCAAAATACATAGAAGATCTTCGTTGCTGGTGGCAGAGACGTGGGGACCACTGACTTTTCCAAAGCTGACATCAAACTTGGGCTGGGCCAACATTGGTGCCACTCCACCCATGTCTAATAATCACTAGTTCTTCATCCTGGCGCCAAGCCGCCAAACTTGGGATTTCCCAAGTTTAGCGCCACCAAGGCACCAGAGGCGGATCTAAGGGGGGGCTAAGGTGGCCATGGTCCCCCCTTTTTTTTTTAAAAAAAGTAGTATTATTAGTTTATTATTATTATATAATTAATATATATATATATATATATTAATTATAGATTAAATATATTTTATTATATTACACACTAAAAAAATTACATGTTAGTAATTTAATATGTATAAATTATAATGTGTATTATAATATATTAGTAGCAAATAAAAAATAAGTTTAAAAAATAATAAAAGTTTATGAATATATAAATAATAGAAAAGTTATTAAAATATATAGGTTTGAATTAATGTAAAAAATCAACAACTATAAAAAAAAATTATTTTGACTTTTTCTATGACAACAATAATAATTGAATAGACTTTTTAAACAATAAAAATTATTAAAACAAGATAAAAAAATGAATTTTTAGCAGATTATTATATGATTGTATATGTTGAAAAAGAGAATTCTTCAAAATCTATTCCAGATAATAAATTGATAATTTTAGTTATATGAAATATCGCTGAACAAATTTAAAAATACAAAAACTTAAAGTATGTAGTTGAATGTTGATTTTTATATAATATAATTATTAATTTTAACCTATATACTATAAATTATATTTTGTTAACTTTTTGTTATATTATATTTTAATTTATTTTATATTTAATTTGATTCCCCTCTTATAAAATTTCTAGATCCGTCACTGCAAGGCACCATGAATTGGGAGTTTGTAATGATCATGGTATCAAACTTGGAAATCCCAAGTTTGACGCCACCAAGGCAGCACGCATTGGGAGTTTTTCTTGATCTTGGTGTCAAACTTTGACAATTCCAAGTTTGATGCCACCTTGATGGTGTTTGGTGGCGTGATTCCCGAAGAAAAATATTAACTATTATATATAGTTGGAAAGCTCTGAAAGTTGGCTTTCTAATGCCGCTAGAACCGCGTTAATCGGACCTTTGTAGCTCAAGTTATGCTCGTTGGAGTGTAAGGAGGTCAGGGTTGACAACATCATCCACTTTCTTCCTTTTCTTCTACACGAACTCTGTCAAATCCGTCCGAATGCTACCTGAAATAAACCAAATTGCACACGACTCAAAGTAGCATCTATAGTGGCTTAAAAGTACTTAAATCTTGATTAAACTTAACAAATTCGAATGCAAATTCACTAGGAAAAGATAGGAAAGATGCTCACACATCACAACACCAAACTTGAATTGTTACTTGTCCTCAAGCAACCAAAACTAATATCAACATAAGATATGAAGTTGCATGAGAGTTGAGTGCTTAGTTAAGCTCCTGTCTATCTCAAAGTGGGGTTAGCAACACTGAAACTCTGAATAATTTTGGCATCTCACTATCCTTTGAATCTTAAGAATGTCAATGCCATTCGGAATTAAAATCCAAATAATATTATGAAATCTCTTGCCTTTTTACTTTGGATTAATCCTTGAATATAGCATTTTTCTGTGTGCAGATATTAAGGACAGCTTGACATGGATATACAACTCCAATGAAAAGTACTCGACAAGGTCCTTCAATAGTGTGGTGGGGCAGAAAGAGTTTGAGATGCCAACAATGTGTTGGGAATAAGACACCATTCCCCCTTGAGAAAACACCTTTGACAGAGAAATAAAATAGTCACAATCACAACACAAGAATTTTAACGTGGAAACTCCAATTACCGGAGAAAAAACCACGGCCGTTGTCAAATGACAACCAGAGAATATTACTATGTGAAAATTGTTACAACACATAGACTTCTTTCTCTCTAACATCGGCACCCCAGTACACCCACACACTCTCAAAGCAAATATCTAACTACACCTCACAACACTCTCTAATCAAAGAGTACAGAGGAAAAGAAAAATCAGATACAAGCTTAAAGTGTTTCTGACTGGTGCAAAAACAAATGGAGAACTTAGCCTCATATTTATAGCCTAGGCCACCCACTCCATTTGCTATCCTAAGCAATGTGGGACTAATTCAACCAAATCCTAACAATCTCCACCTTGATTGAAATAGTCTCACATCTTCAGCTTCCATTGTCAACACCGACAATTCTTTGCTTCCATTGTCTATACCGACAATCATAGTTCAGAGAACTATCATACTCCACCATGAAAGTATACTCACTTGGAATTAGACCACTCCAAGCATTTTGCCTTGGTACAGATCGAAACCTTGCTGAAAATTCATGGTGCAACTTCCAAATTGGCTTTTCCTGGAAGTTCTTCAGCCATCGACCTAACTCCGCCACACACCTTGCATCTCAACGCCAACCAATGCTCGTGTGCAATTGTGGATCCGATTGCCACAACTTATCCTTATCCATGGCAGTGCGGCAATACCATGAGGATACTTCTTGTCTTCTAGAGAACATCATCTTCTCTCATAGAGAGAGCAACCAGAGATCTTCTCCTTCAACGCCTTGTGCAAACCTGATTGTATCAACACATCCTTGACTTGTATTTGCCACAAGCCAAAATTGATTCTTCTATCAAATTTCTCTATTTCAAGCTTCACAGCACTTGAATATTCTGACATTGTTGCAACTGTATACTGGAATAATATAACTCAACCGTGCACTAGGAAGGGTCCCCAGGAAAGAGAGGTGGGTCACAATGGACACACTTAAATACCAGGTCTTTCCTTAGCCAGAACCTTTCCAAACTGCACTCTTCCAGCAACAACAACAGCAACCAAAGATCAACCTCAAGCCACAAGACAAAATTCTTTTCTGATGTGGAAGGTCAGACTAGGCTGCAACCACAGAGCATACTAAGAATAAATCTCACCGAACCGAAGCTCTGATACCACTTGTTGGGAATAAGACACCATTCCCCCTTGAGAAAACACCTTTGACAAAGAAATAAAATAGTCACAATCACAACACAAGAATTTTAACGTGGAAACTCCAATTACCGGAGAAAAAACCACAGCCGTTGTCAAATGACAACCAGAGAATATTACTATGTGAAAATTGTTACAACACATAGACTTCTTTCTCTCTAACACCGGCACCCCAGTACACCCACACTCTCTCAAAGCAAATATCTAACTACACCTCACAACACTCTCTAATCAAAGAGTACAGAGGAAAAGAAAAATCAGATACAAGCTTAAAGTATTTCTGACTGGTGCAAAAACAAATGGAGAACTTAGTCTCATATTTATAGCCTAGGCCACCCACTCCATTTGCTATCCTAAGTAATGTGGGACTAATTCAACCAAATCCTAACACAATGAAACATATTTTTGATGATGCTTGGCGTGGAATGGTGCCTCCAAGAGTGAAAATACTTGCATGATTTGTCTTAACAGGGGGACTAAACACAAAAGATGTACTAATGAGAAGAAACATCATACAACTTGGTAAAAATAAAAATGTGTTCTGTGATATTGAAGTTGAGACTGTAAATCATTTATTTGTGCATTGTAATTTTGTTGCTAAGTTGTGGTGGTTGTCATTATGTTGGAAGAATGTTTTGTGGGTAGAATATAAAGACATTACCTCATTGTTTGAAAGTTGAATGAATCAAAAGATACATAAATTTAAAAAGAGGAGATGAATAATTCTTTTCGTTGCGATTATATGGGTTGTATGGAAGTTTTGTAACTTAAGAGTGTTTGAAAATAGGGTGACAAGTTGAAATAACGGGTGAGAGCAAGTTAACAACAATGTTAAACTATGATGTGTTAGGAAAGAAAACAAAATAAAAATAACTAAGTGTAAAAAGGAGGAAGAAGGATCACTTTGAATTTGGTGGCAATGTGTAAGATTTATACCAAAAATAAATAGCTTTGCGGTTGGTAGGTACTTGACAAATAATTGTGGTGAAGTGAGGTGTTTTATTGGGAACATTATGAAAGAAAATGGAGTAGGAGAAGCATTCAAGGGTTACAAGAGGTAATCCAATTATTGCTTAAAGATGTTAGTGCTAATGAGAAAAAAATTACAATGGTAGTGAGCAGAAAAAATATTGTTGATTGGATTAAAGAAAAAGTGAGAACAAATTGGAAATCAAGATTCTTGAGAAATAAAATAAAAAATTTAATCCAATTATTTCAGAATGTGCAGGTAGTATACAAGGATAACAATAATTGGATCAAATGATGATAAACAACAATATGTTGTGGATAAATTGGAGTCAATAATGTTTATGTGGTGTTAAGGTGGCTTGTGTACTGGTATGCGACCATGTGTGAAGAATTAGTGAAAAAAATATGATATATTAGAAATGCATGCTGGGACTTGATTAAGAATCTTTTGCTAATTGGATATTTCATGATACGATTGTATGTTTTACTTTCATACTTTGTTATTTTTGTAGAAATAACCTTGGGGGGCTGCCGATTCTTGATGGCAATGCTGAAAGGGATTAGTAGTGTTCATTAGTTGTTTCTTTTTTTTTTATTATTTCGAGTCGAGTTTGTACTTAACCATCTAAAAAAAATGGACATTGGCAAAAGCTGTAGTGGATTTTCGAATAAAGCATACTTGTAAGATATTATTACTTGTATTAGGTGTAACGATTCACATTTAATCTCAAGTTTAAATTGATAACATTTTTGTAAGGGGCCTCTTTTGGTGGTCTTTGACCGGAACCGAGAGATTCTTTTAAGAATGAGTTTGGGTTCAAATTTTGTTTACTCATTAAACACCAATGAATTTGCGCCACTAAATAGAAATAATAATAGCACGCAAGATTTTGGTTTAGTGGTCATCTATCATCTTCTATATTTTGCAATAAGTGTACTCGGGTTTAAAACTTGACTGATACTAAATGGTAGATAGAATTCTTAATGTTGTGTGTGTGAATATGATGTGAGTGAGTTTGTAATGTTTAAGATTGGAAATTGTATCCATCCGACAAAAAAAAAATATAAAAAGAATCTTAGGAGCCAACATTACATAGCTAATATTGTAGCCAATATTTTATAGAGGGACAAATTTTGTTGGTAACAAAAAATTCATCTGTAATAAAAATTAAATTTATCTGTAAATTTGTTTGTAATAAGTAATTTTCTAGTTATGACTTATGAGCATATGTTAATGGTCAATAACACATGTAGAAAATAAAAAAAAATTAGAGAAAATGACAAATAGGTCCTTGACCTTTTGTCCCATGGACATTTTCGTTCCTGACCATTGAAAAATACTTTTAAGTCCCTGACCTTCACAAAACTTGGACGGATTAGTCCCTGACGGAGGCATTTGGACGGATCAGTCCCTGATAGAGGCATTTAGACGGAGGGACTGATCCGTCCAAGTTTTGTGAAGGTCAAGGACTTAAAAGTATTTTTCAATGGTCAGGGACGAAAATGTCCGCCGGACAAAAGGTCAAAGACCTATTTGTCCTTTTCTCAAAAAATTATTATAGATATTCAATGGAGGTAGATGACATTTTTATTTACAAAAGGTATCATTTTTTTATTTATAACGTGTATTTAATTAGACGAGTGTGGTAAAGTTCGCCGAAAAGTAGGTGAACTTCACGCTAGGGGTGAGCACGGATAGCAGGTACCCGATTACCTGTCCGAACTGTAACAGCTCAGACCACCCGCTAGCACGATATTGTCCGCTTTGGCACACAAGGCCTCACGGTTTTGCCTTTGACGATAGGGATGCTAGCCGAAGCCCCCCACACTCACTCGTCAAAACGCGTCATGCTAGGGAGAGGTATCCACACCCTTATAAGGCATGCTTCGTTCCCCTCTCCAACCGATGTGGGCCTTACAATCCACCCCCCTAAGGGAGTCCAGCGCCCTCGCTGGCACATCGATCCGGGTTCTGGCTCTGATACCATCTGTAACAGCCTAGACCACCCGCTAGCACGATATTGTCCGCTTTGGCACACAAGGCCTCACGGTTTTGCCTTTTACGATAGGGATGCTAGCCGAAGCCCCCCACATTCACTCGTCAAAACGCGTCATGCTAGGGAGAGGTATCCACACCCTTATAAGGCATGCTTCGTTCCCCTCTCCAACCGATGTCTGTAACAGCCCAGACCACCCGCTAGCACGATATTGTCCGCTTTGGCACACAAGACCTCACGGTTTTGCCTTTGACGATAGGGATGATAGCCTAAGCCCCCCACACTCACTCGTCAAAACGCGTCATGCTAGGGAGAGGTATCCACACCCTTATAAGGCATGCTTCGTTCCCCTCTCCAACCGATGTGGGCCTTACACGAACTCGAACCGAACCAATTAAATTGGTTCTGGAACCAACGGGTAATTGGGTTCAACCCGAACCAAACCAATGGCCTTTGTTAGTGATTGGTTCGGGTATCGGTTCTGAGGGTGCAGAATCCGAACTAACCCGTGAACCCGATCATATATTATATATATATATATATATGACTTTTAGTGGTTTTTAGTGAGATTATTCACTATTAATATATTTGAATTTTAATGAGTTTAGTTTTTAATATATTTGGTGTTTAACATGTTTAGATTATTTATATTAATGTTACATGTTTATTGTACTTGTTGAATTTTTAAGATAAAAATTTGGTTTTCTTATAAATTTCAAAGTCATCGGATACCCAATTATCCGAACCGAACCAATCCGTTCTTAATCGATTTGGTTTGGTTCGGGTACATACACAAAAAATGCAAATCCGAACCAAACTGAAACAATTATATTTTGATCGATTCAATTCTAATTTCACCTTGAACCCGAACCAAACCGACCCGTACTCACCCCTACTTCACACATTATGTGAAGTTCGTCGGAGGTTAGGCAAACTTCTCCTAAAAAAAAAAAAAGATTTTAAAAATTAAAGATAGAATTTTTTTTCGAAATTAAAATTTCTTTTATTTTAGTTTAGAAAAAAATATGTCATGTTTGCCATGAGAGTGCAATTAACTTCATCCTCATCTTAATTTTGATCAGTAATTTCATAGTTTTCTTCAAATTTCATGTGTTTGAATAAGGTTCTTCAACCTTAAAAGAAAAATGTTCGAACTCAACTTATCTTGATGATAGATATTTGTGATGAGTTTGATAATAGACTAAAAATATTTCTTACATACTCGTCTAGAAAACTTGAAAAAAAAAAAGTCTATCAGGCCAACAATTTTATTAAAATTTGGTGAGCATTTAACTAACAAAAAAAATAAACAATTTTATAGCATTAGATATAATCTAATACTATAAAAATATTAATAATGACTAATTAATAACTATAAATTATAAAATTTATTGCTCCTAACACTCTTCATAAAAAATAATAAAATTGTCCAAATGAATTTATATCTTTAAAATAAAAAATTTTAAAATTCTTCGACATCTTTAGTATTTTCATTTTACTCGCCATATTTTAGAAATTCACTAAACAGTAAACACTATTTCCTTGCAAATCACAAATTCGTTTTCCATATAATTTTTTCATTCTAAGTTTCATATCATCATATATCAACCGTGCCAATTACCTAAAAAATAAAATTCGTGTGAGACTGAGAAGTGAGAAGGACGCACGTCCTTAATGACCTAAAGACTAAAGTCTCTTTATCCTATCCACCTAACAAAACCACACAACGAGCCCCATTCCCACGTGCTGTGTTTTTCACTTTTTTCTGACACGTGAACAAGTTGCTGTCTGCCCTGTGGCGTGTCCCGCAGCCACAGGCGCGTCCCTCCACTCTCTACTGCATCGCGTTGGTTCCACAAAACCCCTCGTGGGTCCTACGTGGCATTATTACTGCACTTTATGCCGAGGCACGGTGTAAATAAACAAAAATTTGATAATCCAAGTCCAAAATGAAAACAACAATGAAAGCCAGTAACGTCATCTACCAAATTCCACAACACCAACATCATCAACAATAATATTCCAAAGCACCAACACCGTCACGCATCACCACCATAGGAACTAGCCTCAAGTTTCCTCAAATGGGTGCTGCTGAACCAGTAATGAAATTTCCATTTTCTTTTTTAAACAGGTTGCTATTTATATCTGCAAAGTTCGTTCGTTCTAATTTTTTTGGGTATGTGGTAGGTGGTTGAGAGAAGGAATGAAACTGGGAATGAAGTTGAAGTGAGAGAAAGGGATGCAAAGATAATTGAGGATTTGGAGAAAGGTGAAGTGGGTTTTGAAGAGAGAGTGATTCACCATGAAAATGAAGGTAATAATCAGCAGCGTGATAATAACAACCATGAAGAAGAATTTCAGCTCCGAATGTTCCACAGGTTGAACCCAACAAACCCTTTAAGGATAGTGATTAACAGTAACACCAGAGTTGCAGCTCCTTCTCCTCCTTCTCATCAATCTCAACGCTCTCACCCTCCTCCTCCTCCTCCTTCTCGTTCTATTCCAACTCCATCTCCCATTCCTATCCCACAACAACAACATCAAGTACGTAACTTGCATTTTTGGAACATGTTTTACCTTTTTAAGCTTTAATTAGTTGATTCTGTTTATTTGTTGTTTCCTTTTTTCAGCAGCATCAACCGGTGACTTTGAATTCCAAAAAATATACCAACAGAATATCCTTGTTTCTCTTTGTTCTGCATATGTTCTTGGCAATTGTTCTTGTCTGTTTTCTTGTGTTCAAGGGGGTCCAAGGTCTCATCCAAGCATCAGATTCTTCCATGAAAAGAAAAGAAAAAAATGTTTTAAAGTATTTGCTTCCTCAAGTGGAAGCTGCATCTTTCATGAGCATCATTCTTGCATTTGTTTGGCAAGAAGCAATCAGGAAATGGCCCACTTTTATGGTCCATTTCATATTATGGTGCACTTTTGTTATGTCGCTCGCCGCAGGGATTCTATTAATTTGTTTCCAGATGCCTCCTTCTGATGCTGTTGGTGTGTGTTTCATTGCATTCGCAATCGGAAACGGCTTGTATGCTTGTTGGGTTAGTCATAGGATCAAGTTTTGCTGCAAAGTCTTGAGTCTTTCACTTCAGCCTGCGGCTAAATTTCGCGACTTGAACAAGACTACATATCAGATGCTCGTGGCCGGGTTCTTGTGGATATCCTTGTGGATTCTGGCAGTGATTGGGTCATTGAATTTCTATTTCCCACCTTTGATTATCATTGCCTTGGTGTTGAGCTTGGCTTGGACCACAGAGGTTATGAGGAATGTGGTTAACATCACAGTTAGCAGGGTTATTGCATTGTATTACTTGAGGGGAATGCAGTCTAGTACCCAATTCTGCTTCCTCAGAGCAATGACTCGGAATCTTGGAAGTGCTTGTTTGGGGTCTCTGTTTGTTCCTGCAATTGAAGCACTGAGAATTGTTGCCAGGGCTCTGAATTTGCTTGAGGGGGAAGATGAGTTCATGTTCTGTTGTGCTCATTGTTGCCTCAATGTCATGGAATCGATTTTTAGAAATGGCAATGGCTGGGCATATGTACAGGTAATTTTGCAAAATAAATTAGTAATGGTGAAAACTACATGCACTTGTGAAGTTGATAGTTGAAAATAGTTAGATGATAATTTAGTCAAACGTGTCAAAAATCATATAACAGTTTTCAATTATCAACTTCTCATGAAGACAACTGCATGAAAGTCTTCGTCATTAGTAATAGCTAGTAGCTACTCATAATCTGCATATTACTATGTTACATAATGAATCTATGTCATTTGGTGTTTATGAATTGTTAGTCTTTGATTAGGAATAAAGTACCGAAATTATGCACAAATACTATGTCTCTGCCAATATTATCTATGGAAGAACCAAAATATTCAGAAGCCTTAAGGAAAATTATCCACGAAAGTTCATGTCGCCAACAAAATTACTCGACTTTTGGGTAGGTTGTCAAAAGAATCAATGCTTTTGGGTATGCTGGAAGAGTTTTTGTTCTTCCATGATAATTGTCATAGAAAATAATCCTTTATTGGTAAGTTTGGAACTAAATTACTCCTTTGACTAGTGTTAAAATTGAAGCCTGATATTCAGGATTTGGCTGGTTCCAGATAAGAATGGAATCTGTATTTCTTAAATGTTAAAATTGAATTTTCATTCTACCTAAGCAGCCAACATTTATCTGGTTTCAGAGTGAGGACAGGAATTTGCATTAAATATTTTTTTCATTGAAATAAAAGTTTTTACTTTTATTTGTAAATTGAATAGTTATTTCACAAAAAATTATTGATCTTTTGGTACTCTTTAGATTCTTGTTTGTATGTGGTCCCTACTGGGTTTCAAATAGTGTTGTAATAATTTTCCCTTGTTCTGAAGGTATTACCTAGCAATCACTATCTCATTCTCATAGTTGGTGCTGTGAAAGTGATCCTCTTCCCTCAATTTAATCAACTTAATAAATTATTAAGCTTGAATGCATGATAAAAATTCATGATTTAGGAAGTTATTTAGTCAAATTCTAGTATGAGAACGTTTTGGTGGCTATCATGGCTTATATATAAGTGTTATTAAGATTAAAGTCACATTTTTTTTATATTTTGGTAACTCTTTTTTCTTTAGTAATATTTTTAAAGCGTTGTTAAATAATAAAAAAACGTAATTTTAATTTTAGCAACATTTCTTAAGATACTGTAGCCACCATAGCATAAGCATCTTAGAATGCGCCTATTATTTATCCTTTGTTCTTAATTAAATGCCACCTACACTTTTTTGGTGCATCAAAAAGTGAATATATCTAGATATAAATATCTCCAAATAACCAAAAAGCCAAGGTGACAATTAATAAAGAACGGAAAGCATACTTAAATTACTTTTGGATCTTATCTGGATTTTAATAATTCATGTTAACAGATAGCAGCATATGGAAAAGGTTTTGTAATGGCATCTCAAGATACTTGGGCCCTTTTTGAGAAGGAAGATATGGTGCCGATTGTTGACTCAGATATAACAAGCTCAATTTGTTTTCTTACTGGAGTTTGCAGCGGTTCTATATGTGTCATTGTGGCGGCTGCTTGGACCTATCATGTGCACCGAAGTTTCACAGCCACTTTGTCACTCCTCACATTCTTCATTGGATACCTTTTGGTTGGTACCCTTTGTTTGACCTACCTTTTCTTTTCATTACTATTTGTTTGGTTCAAAATGATTAAATTAAGGAATCTAATTGAACTGCTAAGTAATAAATTAAGTTTTTGATAATTAATAGTAGAAAAAAAAATGAGTAAAATATATATTTTGTCCCTAAGATTTGGTAAAAAGTTTTAAAATATTCTTAAATTTATATTGTTTTAATTTTGTTCCAAAAATTTTCGATTTACATCAAATATACTCATGACAGCTAAATTTTCAAAAAATTTAAGACCAGTCCAATAATTTTTATTTTCTCTATGGTGTAAAGCTTTTCTTCCTCCATCACATATGGTAAAGTTTCAAGGTCGAACGTGTGAAAAGAAAATTTTATTTTCAGTATATTATTATTAAGAGAAAAGTGACAAATAAATCTCTGGAAATTTATATTTCGGATATATTAATTCCTAAAAAAAATTTCCAATAAAGTCTTTTAAGATAACAGAGGTAGACACACTATCTTTAAATTAGTCTCTATGATTAGGATAGAAGGTTTTAATTTGAAGTAACTTGTCCATGTTTGTTGTCCTGAAAGACTTTATTAATACTTTTTTTAGGGAATAATCTATCCAAAATGTAAATCTTCAAGAATTTATTTGTCATTTTATTCTATTATTAAATAAAAAATGCTACGTACATAAAAAATCAATAACCAAATCAACCACTATGAATTTATACGGCAATACATATAGTGTTTAATTTAGGGTAAAACACTTAATTAAACCAAGTACCAACCTATATTACACAAAAATCCCAAAACGAATAACTATACATGTATGTCTCCATTCATATTTCTATATAATTCGAATTGATTGAATTCGATTTATATATTCTGATACTTTCTGATACTAAATTGAATCAATATTATTCGAATTAGTAAGGTTTCAAATTTCATTCCTAAGTAAATCAAATCTATTAACATCGATTTACATGAAACCTTACTAATTCAAATCATATTGATTCAATTTATTAGTATCAGAATATATAAATATGAATGAAGATATACATATAACATTATTCGTTTTGGGACTTTTGCGTAATATATTATTTTTTTATTGTGTATTTTGTATTCTAATATATATTTTATACAAATTGATTTATTAGTTGATTTTTTTTATATTCTTACCAACCAATACATATCCTTTTGTAATAATAGATACTCCTTTTCCTCGAGTTGGAGATAGAAAAATCGGTTCTATTCCAAGAGAGTTATATTCTTTATATGCCTGTGGTATCTCACATGGTCGAATAAGATTATCTCCAATTAAAATATAATATATAGTGTACCAAAACCAATTAAATAAAAAAAGAACATCATTGTCAAATTCATAATTTATTGGCATGTGACGAACCACTAACATTATGTATGAACTTGCTGACAATGCAGACTAGGATAGCCATGGCAGTGCCTCATGCCTGTGTGAGTTGTTATTATGTGTGCTATGCCGAGAATCCAGAGAACAGGCTATTTGATAAAACAATCAAGGATCGTCAAGCCTTGTTAAAAACAGGCCGTGATGCGGCTGTGCCTACTCCAAGGATTAGGAGGAATACAAGGAGTTAACTTGCGTTGTGTTAGATATATAAACGGAAGCTTTAATTTTAACATTCTCTTCTTGCACTGTGCATATTTCAAACTTCATAGAGTAGAGAGTACAGTCTTCAAGATGTTGCATAGCTTTTGGTTGTACAAAAATGTGGGATGTGGAAGTTAGGTCAATGAATTATGATAATACCACGATGGCATGATGAGGTGGTTTCGCTGGGAATAATCAATTATAAATTGAAGGAATGTGGACCAAATGGGATTAATCAACACGAGCACTATAAAAAAAAAAAAAAAAAAAAAAAAAAGAAAAGAAAAAAAGCCACTCTGTCTTTTTTTAAAGATATTTTTATTAATTAAAATTTAATACATATAATTAATTAAATTATATTATTTTTGTTAAAATTAGGTTAGACAAATTAATTTGATCGAAAAAATAGTAAATTAAATTTTGAATTAGTTTAAATTAATATTATTTTTTTATAAAAAATGACTATAATACTCTTATTATAAAAAATGACTAAAATATTTCTATTATATATATATATATATATATTTGAAAACTGTAAATTCTAACTTTATGACGACAAAGAAGTAAAGGGTCAGAATTTAGGATTTTTAAAATTAATATATATAATAGGAGTATTTTAGTCATTTTTTATAATAAAAATATTGTAGTAATTTTCTATAAAAAAAATAGTATTAATTTAGATCAGTTTAAGATTTGATTCACTATTTTTTTGTCAAATTAATTTGTCTGACCTAATTTTGATAAAAATAACACGACTTAATTAATTATATATATTAAATTTTAATTACTAAAAAATATCTTAAAAAAAAGTTCTAAATGTCTTTATCAAAGTGACTAAAAAAAAAGTGACTTGCTAGTTGTAATTGAGTCAAGTGTTTTCTTTTTTAATTTTTAATTATACGGAAGAAAAAACTTTCACTCATAAAAATAATAATTAACCGGCATTTATAAATAACAAAAAGAAAAATTAGTTCTACAATTTAAAAGGAATATAAATATTTATTATGTTGAACTATAAACTAAAAAGAGACACAATATTTAATTACAAATAATTTTAATAAGTAGAAATATAAACAAATTTAAATCTTTTGTTTATAAATCTACACAGATATATTGCAATAGAAGAAATTCTTTTTTCTTCTCCATCTAAACATTTTAGTGATCTGTAAATATTTTTATGAATAAAAAGTTTTTTTTTCAAATATTTTCTTTTAGATCTAGAAAATCTATAATACCGAATTTAAAACACCCACACAAAAAAACACCACAAAAAAAATTAATCAATAGAGAGTTATTGAAATTTAAATCTCTAAATGATAGAGTGAAAATAAAACAAAAGTAAAGAGACGAAAAAAAGAAGAAAAAAAAAAGAGAAAAAAGGATAGATAAAAAAGAGAATGAAAAAGTTGTATCACTTAAAAATTAAGATCATAAGGATAAAATTATCTTTTGAATTTTGAGTTATTTATTATTATTGATCAATCTATTTAATAATAGTACGTATGTGTTTTTAATATTGTTTAATTTTAAATATTTGAAATGATAAACAGTAATATATTTTCTCATCTTAAAAATATCTTTAAAACAAAATTTAAATAAAACATTTCTAGATATTAAGATAATATATACATAGATAATTTTTAAAATAAAGGTATGTAGGTATTATTATTATTATTAGGAAGAAGGGACAAAATTACACTTGAAAGTTCATACGCTGGACATAAATACACTTCAATCATTTAATGAGTCACGCATGCACAGTAATTATACACTTCGGCGGACACATTCACCCTTCCGGCTATCAGCGTGTGGCGTCGTTAGTTTGAGTGGACACGTGGCTCTCTTTATTCCTTGTTAGCACCTTTACTTTGAGTAAGTTGTTCATTTAGTGTCAACTCAGAAAAAAATTTTATTTTAATGATTAATTAAACAAAATTAAGGCTAAAACCTTTCGTTCTCTTTTATCTTCAGAAAGAAGATGCTCTGTGTTGAAATACTAACACCCTAACTAATAACTAAGAACATGGGCTCACTCCAGGAAAAATCGAGCTCTTTATCCCTAAATTGTGGCAGTTATTGGTGGCGGATCTTCGTTATTGAGGAACAAGAAGAAGAAGAAGAAGTTTGACTACAACAGTGGCAAATGTTTGCACGAAATTGAAGTTGTGGTACTTAAGTCTGGAATAGAGTGGAATCCAGACAAATTGTTTCTGTGATGTCCTCTATGGGAGGTAGGTTTTGAAATTGCATTGTTTCTTGTTACTGGCGTTAGGTTTTCATCCATTTGTTTCCTTCTTCACGCCTCCTCCGATTGTTGTCTCAAATTTTCATAGTGCTGAACATCGGTGTGAGTATTTTGTTTGGCTGGACGAAGTTGAAGGAAAAACAAAAAACGTGGGACAGAGGTTGTATCTGAAGAAAGGCCATCGAAACAATCATACCAGAAAATGAATGAACTTACAGAGTGTGCCACAAAATTGGAAGAAGATGTGCAACAATTACAAAAGACAGTTAATCTGATTAGGGGTGAAATAAAGTGTATTAAGAATATGGTTATGGGCATTTGTTTGGGGTTGGGTTTTTGTGTATTATAAATTTTTATGATATATGCTTAGAAGTGAGGATCATGTGTAATCATTTTCAAAGTTTCATTGAATAAATGGAAGAAAAAAAAGGCTCTGTGTTCTTGTGAATTACATATTGTAATTAGTGTAACATCAACTATTGACAACACAAAGAAATGTAAACCTGTGTAAATTAGGGACAAAACAAGCAATTGTCAAATTTATGAGTATTGCTTGTGACTCATAACCAAGCTAACTCATTGTTATTGTAAAGACAGATAATAATATCCAACAACTTCTTTTCAATTAGAAGTCTCTGCTTCATTGTAATAACAAAATAGACAGAGTAATGACTATAATCATTGAGTTTTCAAATAAGGCAGAAATACCTAATTAAGAGGCAAAGTCATAATGTATATAACATATCACATACTACCAGACACCAAAAAAGAGAAAAGTTTATGATGATAAACAAAACAACCTTATCCACAAAGTTGTTCAAATAGCCTAATAACCAAAAAACAAAACATGCACAGGAAAATGATGTAATCTCTCAACTCAGCATACTGTTCCCTCTCCGAACCCTCAATATTCTCCTTGCCTTCTTCATTGCTCTCTGTATTTTCTTGTAGTTAATGCTTACGTTGAACTCTCTCCTAAACCATGCCTCAGCTTCAACAGTTTTAAAGTCCCTTTGGTCCCTCAACTTCTCCTCCAACTGTTCAATAACCCACTTTCTATCAGCTGATTTGTTGGTGTGGCTTCTTGCACAAATATGTTAGTTGACAAATGTCTTTACTTGAAAGCTCTTTGGTTCATTAGACCTTGAACAGTAGATAGTCCAAGGACAGTTGGCTTCATAACAAATTACCTTACACTTCATAGGTTCCACTCGGCTAAACATGATACTTCTTCCAATTTGTATATTGAACTTCCTAACTGCTCTTTTGAATTGGTCCATAGTTTCGAATTCTATCCCCAGCTCTAAATGTACTGAGCCAAAAGCAACATTCGGGTTTCCTTGAGGCCAAACAGTGCGCTCTGCCTCATAGTCACTATCACAATCTGATGAATAAGGACTGTGCAGCTACTCAGACTCATATTGATGGTAATCTGGATCAAAGTCATTATCATCACTCTCTGAAGACTCACTGGTTGTATGAGGGACAGATATTTTTGGAGCTTCACCTTTGCCTCCTTGCACAAAGGCCTGTCCACTAGGAGCTGCCCTCTTGTAAGAATTTCTTCTGTTCTTTTGTTTTTCTCTTGATTCCTGGGTAGGGACCTCATTTTGTGCAAGGTTAGGTTGAGTTGTGGTTGAGTTCCAGCCTCAGAATGTGTTGGTGGTTTAGTTTGTGTGGTTTGGGCTTAGGCCACAGGTGGTGTGTGTTGGGCTTCGGCCACAGGTGCTGGATTAACTTGTTTGGGTTGGACTTGGGCTGTGAGTGAGATTGTTTTGGGCTGGGATTGGGCTTTAGTGGCTGTATCAGATTGTGTGGTTTTTTGTTGTCTTTCCCTTGGGTTGGTTCTTCTGGTTGAAGTTAAGGATGTCTTGGATGATTTCTGCCCTACTATTATTGTTAGTTTTCTTGGCCTCATAATCCTGGCTGGTTTTAGAGTCCTTTGTGCCCTCTTCTTCATCCTCTCACTAGGTGAAATTACGGTATATGTATTCACATTGGATGGTTCTATTTTAGAGGTATGCACCTTTTCTGCATCTACGTCAACCACCTCAACCTCAGTTGGAATGTCTACAGCATGCTCCCAATACATATGTACCACCCTATAATCATTTCTAATTGCATCCTCATACATGTTCACCATATCCCTATCAAGCCTAAGTAGCTTAAGAGAAACACCACCCCCGGCATCAGGCTTTCCTCAGTAAAAATCCTTCCAATGAATATATCTCAAATCCTTGAATAACCCCTCCATGAAATAAAGGTTCAACGTATCCACATTGACTCTCGGTATTAAAGACACTTGACCACCAATGTATACTGTAACCCCTTTTGAATGTCTTTCCAACCTCCCCTTATGGTGATACACGAGCGTGATGTTACTTGACATCTACGAAGAAAACAAAACCCTCATAATCACTAATAAACCCAGAAAACCCTCATTTTTTTTGGACAATCACTAACTAGTAACTAAACAAAGATCTAATAGCATGTTTGATCATAATCGGTATAGTCGGAAGTTCAAAAGATGTTACCTTAAGATCGTCGCTGACTCTAGTGCGTGATCATCGCTATGGTGGTATGGGTTGTCTTCTTCGAGTAAACTAGCAAAGTATTCCTCCAACGATCAAGTGAGTGACGACTTCAGAGCAATGCCATTACCTCTCTGCTAGGGCTCTCTAACTCTCTCAACGTGCAAACTATCTTACATTGAACAACAAGCGACCTTGAAGGTTCATAATTCAATTAAGGGAGGGTTTCAACCTTAATTTTGTTTAATTAATCATTAAAATAAAAGGTTTTTTCTGAGTTGGCACGAAATGGACAGCTCACTCAAACTAAAGGTGCCAGCAAGGAGTAAAGAGAGCCACGTGTCCACTCAAACTAACAACGCCACACACTGATGGCCGAAAGAGTGAATGTGTCTGCCGGAGTGTATAATTACTGTGCACGCGTGACATATTAAATGATTGAAGTGTATTTGTGTCTAGCGTGTGAACTTTCACGTGTAATTTTGTCCCTTCTTTCTTATTATTATTATTATTTTCTCGAAGTTCAATGAGAAAGAGGCCACTCCTGCCAAGGCTGAAAAGAGTCAGTAACCCTCCACTAGAAGTCCTTATTTGCCTGCAAAGAAAAGAGACAGTTAATCTTATTGTTTTGAAAATTAGTTCAAATCGGTCGGTAAAAACACTCGAATCGAGAATTAGTAAAGGGTGCAGTTCAAGCTACACTGAAAACTAGCAATCTTCAAAACCAGCATCAAACTAGAAAACTAGCTAAAAATTAATTAGTCGAACTAAATCTGTAACCAGTTAGTTTTTTGAAAATCCATCAATCTCAGAGAAACAAAGAAGGAAAGATTGTCAAACTCCTAAGCTAAACACTTGTCAATTCTTTCTTTGATGAGATTGCCCCAGATTGTCTATTGCATCATGTGTATTTAGGCCCTTCAAACTGCAAACCAACTAACCTGCCCTCATTAAGAAAATTTTGAAATCCAGCCATAGAACTAGCAAGACTTGCCCATCTCCTTTCCTTTTCGTGATGAGCAAGTGTACCATTGAAATCCCTAATAACAAGGTAAAAATTATTAATTTGAATTAAAGAGTGAATTATCTTGTTAAATTGAGCATTTCTCAAGTTCTGCTCTCTATAAAAATGCACCCCAAAGACCTTCCAACTTCTACTACCATTCGGATCTTGCCACCTGAAATGAATGAAAAATGGATTTGTTTCCTCAATATCAAATTGAAATTTCTCCTTTCATGCTAGCACAAAACCTCCTGCTACTCCTTTCAGATAAACACACACAAAAATAAAAAATCATGAACTCTAATTTCTCACATTGCTCTATGAAAAACGAGTTGTTCTTTATTTCGCATAATAACAAAACCTCGAAAAAATGGGATCTTTTAATCCCTTAGATGCTGTGAACTGTTAGGGACTTCCTTAATTTCGTATCAATTCTACATCAACAACTTCACTGAAGTTGGGGTTTCAAATTTGGATTAGCATCCTCCTCTGGTTCAACAGTCTCTATATCCACTACCTCCACCCTTTGCAACTCAACTACTTCGTCAAGCTCACTACTTCTTTTCTTAACACCTGATAATGGATTTGTTTTGTAATATTTTGGCATTTTTCATAACTGGATCCAAATAAAGATGTAAGAGAAATTCTCTTTCTTAATTTTCGTATCCTCTTTCCACCTCTTCATATTTCATTCTTGAAAAACCAAAGAACTTCTTTTTTGATTCGGATTAGGTCTTGTTCCTTATTGAAAAAGAATTAAAAATTATTCCCATAATTTGTAGCATGAAAGCCATTAGGTTGTCACCATATAGCGATCATCACAGGTTCAATTGTTCTAATGCTAAACATTTCATCTGATAGCAACCTTTCCACCAGACTTCTATCAGATTTCTCTAAACCTTCCTTAATATCTGTATCATCAAAGAATATCATTCCCTCGAATTCTAGCCTCTAACCCTCTTTCTCACTCACTGTACCTCCTGTCCTATCCCCCCATTGTCACCAGAATTGATTATAGAGGCAAGGCCTCCACGATCAACGTAAGAAATTTGGATTCGATATGAAAGAAAATTCAAAAGAATTCAAAACCCTAACAGAATACTTAAAGCGTAGTGGACGCACTCAAAATTTATATTCTATTGAAAGTATAAAAATCTAAAAATCAAATTTGTAATAAACCTTAATATTAAGACTTGTATAGTCTCCCCATCCTCACCTAGAGGTCTCGAGTTTGAGTCTCACTCCTAATTTTGAAAAAAAAAAACTTGTAAATGAGACTGCTATTGAAAAAAATAAAATTGAGAACTCTATAAATTGGATCCCAATATCGCATTCTGTATTTCTAAAATAGTTTTGATTTTGTTATTTTACTTCGAGGGAGGATGAAGTTTTTAGGCTCAAGAAAATTAAAAAATATAAAAATTGTTAATATTATTTATCACTTGGCATCAAATTCTCAATATTGATTTTTGTTTAATTGTTGACAATTTTATTTCTTAAATTTTTTTGTTTTAGGTTGTATGATATTAAATAAAATTTAACTTTTTCTTGTATTGTAATAAAAGTTTGGAAGTGAGATGAGTTAAGTTAAGTTAGATCGAACTCAAATTTGGCTCACGATAATTGAACTTGGTTCACGACTTGATTCATTGACTATCGAATTTGGTTGTAAAGTTTAACTTTGATTCATCAAAAACTCACAAGCTAGCTTAAGTTTGATTTGGCTTAATTTACCTCCAATCCAATCCGAGAATATAAAAGAAAATTTTTATACAAACGATTAATCATGTATTGCTTTTGGTTTGGACTAGGATATTCATCCGGTTGGAAACCCAATGACTAATCTCTTGGGTACTGCAGAATCACAAAGGAAGCAATTCCCCAGACAAATAAGTTTCATTAATTCCCATCCTACAAGGAGAATCAAACTCGAAAAAGATGGTTAAAGGACACTGACCCTCATCTATTTGTGCCAATTTATGTTGATATTTATGTATTACTAAATCACTAAAAGTAAAATGTAGCTAATTTTTAAATTCATCATTTAAAAAATTAGTTAAAGTCTTGTTTATAATTCAATGAATATATAACTTTTTTTTTAAATATTAATACATCAAAATTAAATTAAACTCTTTAATTAAGTATAAAATGATTTTGTACATAGATGCATGTTGTATTATTGTGGGTTATTTATTCAATGTTGTATAAGTTGTATACTTCCCGCCAATGAATATACAATCATCATATATGAAAATCCAACTTTCCTGAATATGCAGAGCACTCGTTAAGAGTTAAGTCTCAAAGTAGTCCTTGAAGTTATACTCGAGTCTTATAGTAGTCTCTGAACTTAATAGTTACTTATATTCATCCCTGAAGTTGCACTCTGGGACTTAGATTCGTCCTTTCGACACATTCCATCCATCTGGCGCCATCGGAAAGCTAATCTGGACTAGAGAGTGACACGCTGGCGAAGCTAAAATGACGTAGTATTGGTGGTGGCGCATAAGTGCTATAAAACGACGTCATTTCACTCTAAAATTGCATTTGAAGAACCCTCCCTCAAACGTTAACATAACGTATTATTGTTGCCTCTCAAAACACAACACAAATAGAGTCTTTTCTTTTCCCCTATACTCATTAATGGCGGTAGTGCGATTGCTATAATTGCAGTGATTTTGTTAGAAAACAACTGCTCTAGAGGATCGGTTTCGTCATCTACATCAAACAAAGAGTGTACTAAAGGTTGGTTTCTCTGAAAGAGGTAAGCAAAAAAAAGAAAAAATTATGTGATAATAGGAGTGCTCTATTTTTTGTTATTGTTGTTAGTTTAATATTTTCAGTAGTTAGATACAATTTTTTGGAGTACAGTGTAATGTGTAGGTATGCATGTTTGTTTTTCGCAATATTTAATAGGGTTTGATCGGAACTAGCTTTCTGAATGATTAGGCTAATAAATTTTTTGACTGAATAAGGGTTGGTAGAAACCTGTTTCTTATATGTTAGGATTTACTGTATTTACAGGTGAAAACGTGATTTTATATTTTAGTTGTGGAGTTAGGTGTGGCAACGGGGCGGGTAGGGCGGATTTTTGCTCTACTCGACCCTGCCCCGCTGTACAACAACCCGTATGGAACCCGCCCCGCTTCTACTTGCGGGTAGTAAAACGTTGAACCCTAACCTGTCCCTACGGGTACCAGCCCCGCCCCTACTTGCCCCTATAGTTATTAAAATTCAATAAATAAAATAAAATTTCAAAATTTATATAACCATCATCATATACATAACATAAATTAAAGTAAAAATTTAAATATGATACAATATTATTAATCATTTACTAATTATTTTAAATATATTATACATATTATATATTAAAATTATATATATTATATATATAGTGGGGCGGGTAGGGGCGGGTATTACCTAAACCTGATCCCGCCCCGCCCCTCCCAAGAACCCGCCTCGCTAAAAACCCGCCCCGAGCGGGTAGGGCCAGGGTGGGTACCCGTGGGTTCGGGTGGTATTGCCATTCCTATGTGGAGTTTCCAATTTGTTAATGTGGTTGAAGATAATGAGTTTGATCATGAAATTTTGTTTTTAAATTGTAGATGGATGATCCTTTTATTACCATCATATTTCACCATGGAGAGTCATTTATCATAGAGCATGATGGAAGTGTGAAGTACAATGGTGGACAGATTTCTGAGTTGTCAGAAATTGATATAGACACACTGATGAGCAGATATTTTATACGCTTTTTGGCATCATTTTCATATAGTTTTTAGAATGTTTTATTTAGTTTTTATTAAGTTTTTATAGGTTTTAGTGTTAAATTCACATTTTTGGATTCTACTATGAGTTTTTGAATTTTTGTACAATTTCAGGTATTTTCTGGCTGAAATTGAGGAGTTGGAGCAGAAGTCTGATTCAGAAACAAAGAAAGCACTGCAGATGCTGTCCGGATCTGACCTCCTTACATTCGAAAGAGCTTTTCTAGAGCTACAGAAGTTCAAATGGAGCGCTCTCAACGGTTATGGAAATTTGACTTTCAGAGCTTTCCGGCAATATATAATAGTCCATACTTTGCTTCGGATTAGAAAGCCCAAAGCTGGCGTCCAGCGCCAGCTACCTGCCCCGTTCCAGGCATCCAGCGCCCACAGAGCAGAGACCAGCGTCAAAACACCCAGAGAGAACCCCCTAGCTGGCGTTCCACACCCAGAGACCTCATAGCACATGGATCTCATCAAAGCTCAATCCAAACACTCACCAGGTGGGCCCCAGAAGTGAATTTTAGCACTGGATAGATTGTTTTACCCTTACTAGTCATCTGTTTAGTATTTAAGGGATCTTATTTATGTTATTTAGACCTTCTTCGATTCCTTTGAACATCATACACGTTTTACATTGTATTTTCTTTCAGTATGAGTTTCTAAACCTCCTAGATTGGTGGGAGGAGCCCTACTGAGTCCTATTAATTAATGAAAGTATTACTGTTTCTTCTTCGATCCATGTTTAATTTATTTCTAAGATGTATACTCGATCTTATTCATGGTGAATAGGATGATCAGACAATCGGCTCTGTTCATCACATTAAGATGAACGTGCCTGACAAACACCCGCATCTACTTGGACTCGTGTGAATACGTGACTGGAAAGCACGAGCCAACAGCTATGTTTATACATCTCTCAGACGGCTAATCCACTACTTCGTTGGGGACTTCTCGAGACACCAATTCAGCCGATTTCCGAGGAGATTAGGGTCTCCATGGTATAAGCTAGAATCCTAAGAAGCAGCATCCTCTGATCCGAAAGATTCGACCTTGTCTGTGGCATTTTGAGTAGGATCGCCAAGAGAATGAACTGCTAGCGCTTCACCCTTCGTCAGATTGGATGACCACGGCCAATGGCGTTCAACCTGTAGTAGATGAGATCAATGACCATGGCCCATGGCGTTGATCACATACAGCCTGCCATAGAAGAAGATCATTCACAAGCAAAGAAGACAGCAGTACCAGAGTTAATTCAGAAAGACAAAGCAACTCCAATCCTTAACCCTATTCCTATTAGTATTTTCTCCCTCTTTTGCTTTATTCCTTTTAAGTCATACATTACTCTTACAACTTCAAATCAACAACCTTCTGATCTGTCTGACTAAGACCTGCAAGATAACCATAGCTTGCTTCAAGCCAACAATCCTCATGGGATCGACCCTGACTCGCTCAGGTATTACTTGGACGACCCAGTGCACTTGCTGCTACAACAGTACGAAAGTGTGGGGATTCGTGCTACCAAGTTTTTGGCGTCGTTGCCGGGGATCGTTTGAGTTTGGACAAACTGATGAATTGTCTTGCTCCCTAGATCAGGTAACTTATTTTATTTTATTTTATTTGAGTCTTTTATTTTTGTTTTCTTCTTCTCTAATTTTCAAAAATTTTTAAAAAAAACTTTTTCAAAGAATTTTTTTTCTTTTCTTTGTTTGATCTTTGATTTTGTTTGAGTCTTTCCTGTTTTCTGTTTTTAAGTTACAAAAATTTTAAAACCTTTTTCATGCAGTTTATTTTCAAGCATCCTTAGCTTTCTGTTTGAGAGTCCTTGTTTGTGTTCTTGTTAAGTCTTTTATTTTCTTCTCTATTTTTTCAAAAAAATCCAAAACCTTTTCAAAAATATTTTTCTTTTCTTTGTTTAATTTTTTTCTTGGTTAGAGTCTTGTGTTTATGTTCTTGGTTCAAAATTTTCGTCCCCTATAAGTTCTTTTTTCAAAAATTTTTCAAAAATAGTTTCTTTGTTTGAGTCTTGTTTCAATTCTTTAAGTTTGGTGTCTTCTTGTTTATTTTCTTTTTGTTTTTCGAAAATTTGTCTTTGGTTTTCTAAAAATTTTAAGTTTGGTGTTCTTTTTATGTTCTTTTGTTCTTTGAGTCTTTGAGTTTTGTTCTTTGTGTTCTTGTTAGTCTTCAAAGTGTTCTTGAGTTTTTTTTTTGTGTTTTGATCTTAAAATTTTTAAGTTTGGTGTTCCTTTGTGTTTCCCTCCAAAATTTTCGAAAATAAGGAGCATTAGATCTAAAAATTTTAAGTCTTGTGTCTTTTGTGTGTTTTTCTCTTCCATCATTAAATTAAAAAAATAAAAAATCTTTTCTATTTTTATTTTCACTAAATTTTCGAAAATTAACAATAAAAATTCATATTTCAATTTCAAATTTTTATCTTATCTTATCTTAGTTGTCAAAATTTCAAAAATCAAATCTTTTCAAAAATTAAAAATCTTATCTTTTTCAAAATCAAATTTCAAAATCTTATCTTTTAAAAATCTTTTGCAAAATTAAATTTCTTATCTTATCTTTTTCTAATTTCAAATTTCAATTTCAAATCTTTTCTTATCTTATCTCCTATCTTATTTTAAATTCAAATCTTTTCTTAATTAATATATTATCTTCTCTCTCTTTTTTTCAAAACTTCCTAACTAACTCTCATCTTTTTCTTAATTTTCGAAAACTCTCTCCTTCTTCTCTCTCTTCTTTTTCAAAACTACCTAACTAACTCTCATCTCTTCTTAATTTTCAAAAATTCCCTCCTATTTTTCTCTTCTATTTTTTGGAAATACACTAACTAATTTTCAATTCTTTTTAAATTAATAACCTTAATTTTTGAAAATAATTAATAAATAAAATAAAAATAAAAATATTTTAATTCGTATTTATCTTTTCTATTTATACTTCTTCTTCTATTCACTTCTATTATTCGAATTACTCTCCCTCTCTTGTCTTCCATCTTCTTTTATTTACTGCTATCCCCTATTTTCAAAGTATACTTCTCTATCTTCTTCCATCTTCACCTTTATTTCTCTCTTCTTTCTTCACATCTCACTTTAAGGAGGAGCTTCTTGCCAATTGGCACAAAGAGCTTTCTTCTTTTCCTTCTTTTCTTTTCTTCTTATTTATGACCAGGAACAGGGATAAAGAATCCCTCTTGACTCCTGATCCTGAACCTGAGAAGACTCTAACGAGGCGTTTACAACAAGCTAAAGCACAACACTCTAGAAAAGACCTTTCAGAAAGTTTTGAGCAAGAAAGGAAAGACATGGCCGAACCTCAAAAGGAGCCCAGAAAGGTTCTTGGTGACTTCATCATACCTACCTCTGAATTTTATGGCAGAAGCATCTCTATACCTGCCATTGGAGCTAACAATTTTGAGCTTAAGGCTCAGTTAGTCTCTCTTCTACAGTAGAACTGCAAATTCCATGGACTTTCTTTGGAAGATCCACATCAGTTCTTAGCTGAATTCTTACAGATCTGTGATACTGTAAAGACTAATGGAGTTAATCTTGAAGTCTACAAGCTTATGCTCTTTTCCTTTGCTGTAAGAGACATAGCTAAGATATGGTTGGATTCCCAACCTAGAGAGAGTCTTGACTCTTGGGAAAAGCTGGTTAATACTTTTCTGGCTAAATTCTTTCCCTCTCAAAGGATAAGCAAAATTAGAGTGAAAGTTCAAACCTTCAGACAAAGAGAAGGTGAATCCCTCTATGAAGCTTGGGAAAGATACAAGCAATTGATCAGGAGATGTCCTCCTGACATGCTCTCAGAGTGGTCTATCATAGGCGTGTTCTATGATGGTCTGTCTGAAATGTCCAAAATTTCATTAGACAGCTCTGCAGGTGGATCACTCCACTTGAAGAAAACACCTGCAGAAGCTAGAGAACTCATTGAAATGGTTGCAAACAACCAATTCATGTATACTTCTGAAAGGAATCCTGTAAACCATGGGATCTCTCAGAAAAAAGGAGTTCATGAAATTGAAACTCTGAATGCCATATTGGCTCAGAATAGGATCTTGACCCAACAGGTCAACATGATCTCCCAGCATTTGACTGGAATGCAAACTGCAGCTGGCAGTGCTCAGGAAGCTTCTTCTGACATAGAAGCTTATGATCCTGATTAACCCACCATAGAGGAGGTGAATTACATGAGAGAACCCTATAGAAATACCTACAACCCTTCATGGAGGAACCATCATAATCTTTCATGGAAAGATCAACAGAAACCTCAGCAAGGTTTCAATAACAATCAAGGTGGAAGGAACCAGAATAGGTTCAATAACAGACCACCATTCCCATCTTCTCAAGGGAATATGGAAATCTCTAAGCAGAGCCTTTCTGACTTAGTTACTCTAGTTTTCAGCCTCTCTAAGACCACTCATAGTTTCATTAATGAAACAAGGTCCTCCATTAGAATCTTGGAGGTGCAAGTTGGTCAACTGAGCAAGAGGATCCCTGAGATTCGTCCTGAAACTCTTCCCAGTAATACTAAGGTAAATCCTAGAGAAGAGTGAAAGGCCATATACATGGAGGTGAAGGCCGAATTAGAGGAGAATGGGGTGGCGTTGAATGCCAATGAAGGACATATCACTGAGCATTCAACGCCCAATCTGGCAACAAGCTTGGCGCTGAACGCCAGTGAGGAACCCCTCACTGGGCATTTAACGCCCATCCTGGCAGCAAAGCTGGCATTGAACGCCAGCCAGGGAGCACTGGCTGGGCGTTCAACACCCAAATACCTAGGCTTTTTGGCGTTGAACGCCAGTGAGGAACCCCTCACTGGGCGTT
Source organism: Arachis hypogaea (assembly GCF_003086295.3). Taxonomy (NCBI): domain Eukaryota; kingdom Viridiplantae; phylum Streptophyta; class Magnoliopsida; order Fabales; family Fabaceae; genus Arachis; species Arachis hypogaea. The sequence goes on from NC_092053.1 coordinate 116,491,605, forward strand.
CGACGCCCAACCAGGTAGGCTTTCTGGCACTGAATGCCAGTGAGGAACCTCTCATTGGGCGTTCAACGCTCAACCATGCAGCCATTCTGTCGCTGAACGCTAATGAGGAACCCCTCACTGGGCATTTAATGCCCACTAACCCAGGGAAGCTGGCGTTGAATACCAGCAAGTCATCCCTGCTGGGTGTTCAATGCCTAAAAGCATAGAGGGACTGGTGTTTAACGCCAATAAGGGTGAACAGTAAGGGAGTTTGATGCCCATTAAGCTAACAGAGCTGGCGTTGAACGCCAGCCAAAGCACACCCTTTGAGTGCTTAATTCCCACTCAAGAACCCTCTATCCCAGAACCAAAGGAAGCCATAAAGACCATAGAGGTTCCTTTGAATGCATTTCTGCAGTGCATGAGTTCTGATGACGAGGATGAGGATGAAAACACTAGGGAAGAGCAAGTTGCTCGATACCTAGGAGCTCTTATGAAGCTGAATGCCAAGTTATTTGGTACAAGGTCATTGGAGGAAGAACATCCACTGCTTTCCAAAGAACTTCATGCTTTGGTTCAGCAGAGACTACCTCAGAAGATTCTAGATCTTGGACGCTTGCTTATTCCTTGCACCATAGGCACTATGACCTTTGAGAAGGTTCTGTGACCTAGGGTCAAGCATAAACCTTATGCCACTCTCTGTAATGGAGAAGTTGGGAATTCTTGAGGTACAAGCTGCACACATCTCACTAGAGATGGCAGACAAGACAATGAAGAAGCCATATGGCTTAGTAGAGGATGTCTTGGTGAAGGTTGAAAACCATTACCTCCCTGCAAACTTCATAGTCTTGGACATTGGAGAGGATGAGGATGACTATGTCATCCTTGGAAGACCTTTCCTAGCCACTGCCAATGCTATCATTGATGTGGCTAAGGGAGAACTGACCCTACATTTAGCGGAGGATCACATCTTATTCAAGATACCTCATCCCAATTCTCCCTCTAAAAGAGAGATAACTGTGCAACACCTAGTGTTCCAATCATCTCTTTCTATGCAGAGCTTTACAGAGCCCCCAAACATCAATTCTAAGTTTGGTGTTGGGCAGCCTTCAACAAGCTCTAAGCATAAAGGTACTAAGAAGAAAGTACCTAAAGGCTGGAGGGATAAGAAAGTTTCAACTGAAGGCCTCTCACCTGGCATGAGAGTTGTCTTCACCAAGAATCCAGTCTTACCACATACAGTGAGTCGTATCCTGTCTCTAGAGCATATAGAGCTCATTCATGAGAGGACAGGAAGAAAGTTCACTGTAAGGGGCGAAAATCTGAGCCCATACTCACCTCCGTAAGGAGCTAACCATCAAGCATGTGACGTTAAAGGAGCGCTTGTTGGGAGGCAACCCAACCTTAATTAATTATTTATTTTCTTATTTTGTCTTTTTCAGTTATTTTTAGGGTCATGATCATATGCAGTCAGAACAGAGACAGAAATTTCACAGCAAAATAGAACACTCTGGATGGAGTGTTAAAGTTGAACGCCAGCCAGGGTAGCATTGCTGGCGTTCAACGCCAACCAGGGAGCAGCCCCTGGGTGTTCAAACGCCAATGCAGAGAGCAGGGAATCTGGATTCCATAGCCTCTCAGAACCTGTGGGTCCCACATCATCTTCACCTACCCCCACTTACTTTTACACTTCCTCATACACACTTCCCTATAAACCCTAGCCCAATCACATCTATTTCACTTTCCCAAAACCATCATAACACCCACCAACCCCCCACCCACTTCAAAATCAAAATTTTCACCCAAAACCCACCTTATGGCCGAACCATACCACCCCCTTTCCTATAAATACCCCACTTCATAACCCTTCATACACACACCTCTCATACCCTTAATCACCCCACAAGGCCAAGCCCTCTCTCTCCCTCCATCTCCTTCTCTTTTCTTCTTCTTCTACTCCATTCTTCTCTTTTCTTTATTTTTGCTCGAGGACGAGCAAAGTTTTAAGTTTGGTGTTAGAAAAGCATAGCTTTTTTTCTTTTCATTACCATTCATGGCACCCAAGGTTGGAGACTCCTCTAGAAAGTGGAAAGGAAAGGCAGTAGCCACTCCCTCTGAATCTTGGAAGATGGAAAGATTCATCACCAAAGTTTATCAAGACCACTTCTATGAAGTAGTGGCAGAGAAAAAAGTGATCCCGGAGTTCCCTTTCATACTCAAGAAGAATGAGTATCCAGAAATCCGAAGAGAGATCCGGAGAAGAGGTTGGGAAGTCCTAACCAATCCCATTTAAGATGTTGGGATTCTCATGGTGCAAGAGTTCTATGCTAATGCATGGGTTACTAAAACCATGACACTAGTGTGAACCCAAATCCAAGAAATTGGATCACCATGGTCTGAGGAATAATCTTAGATTTCAGCCCGAAAAGTGTGAGGTTGGCATTCAACTTGCCTCTAATGCAAGGAGATCTTCATCCTTACACTAGGAGAGTCAACTATGATCAGAGATTGGATCAAGTGCTCTCAGATATATATGTGGAAGGAGCACAGTGGAAAAGGGATTTCCAATGCAAGCCCATTCAACTAAGAAGGGTTGACCTAAAGCCCATAGCTAGAGGATGGTTGAAATTCATCCAACGTTCCATGATCTCCACTAGCAACCGGTCAGAAGTGACTGTGGACAGAGCCATCATGATTCATTGCATCATGATTGGAAGTGAGGTGGAAGTACATAAGGTGATTCCTTAAAAACTATACAAGGTAGCTGAGAAGCCTCACACCAATGCAAGGTTGGCATTCCCACACCTCATCTGTCATCTATGCAATTCAACTGGAATTGTCATAGAAGTAGATATCTCCATTGGGGAGGATAAGCCCATCACTAAGAAGAGGATGAAGCAAACTAGAGAGCATGCACAAGAGCACGTGCAGCTGCCTCATTATGAGATTTCTGAGATGTCTCAAGGGATGTATTTTCCTCCCCAAAGCTATTGGGATTAATGGCAGACTTCTCTTGGAGAACTGAGCACTAACATGGAGCAATTGAGGGTGGAGCATCATGAGCACTCCATCACCCTCAATGAAATAAGAGAAGATCAAAGAGCCATAAGAGAAGACCAAAGGGCTATGAGGTAAGAGCAACAAAGGCAAATGAGTGATATAGAAGAGATCAAGCATCACATTGGATCCTCAAGGATGAGCACTAGCCGCCACCATTAAAGGTGGACTCGTTCTCTTTTACTTCCTTTCCTTTTCTGTTTTCTGTTATGTTTTGTTTGTTTTCCTGTTCTAGTTGCATGATCATTTGCATTGATGTCTTAAAGTTGTAAAATGTTCCATATATCTCTCACATTGCTTAAAAGAAAATTTTATTTAAAAAGAATTGAGAGATGCCTGAATTTCAAGTTTAAAATAAAAAAAGTTTAATTATGTTGATGTGGTGGCATTGCTTTTGTTTCTGAATGTATAAATAAATAGTGCATATTTGAAGTTAAAATTTTAGAATGTTGGCTCTTGAAAGAATAAGGAAAAAGGAAAAGTATTATTGGTGATATGAAAAATCAATAAAATTGATTCTTGAAGTAAGAAAAAGCAGCAAAAAGAAAAAGAAAAAGCATGTTGCAAAAAAAAATATTATGCATGCGAAAAAAAAAAGAAAAAATATATATGGTGAAAAAGAAAAAAAAAATAAAAAGTAGAAAAATCCATTACTACACAAAAATGCAAGAAAAGGAGGGCAGATTGAAAAGCTAATAACCCTTTAAACCAAAAGGCAAGGGTAAAAGAATCCAAGGCTGTGAGTATTAATGGATAGAAGGGCCCAAAGGAATAAAATCCTGGTCTAAGTGGCTAAACCAAGCTGTCCCTAACCATGTGCTTGTGGCGTGATTGTGTCAAGTGAAAAGCTTGAGACTGAGCAGTTAAAGTCGTGGTCCAAAGTAAAAAAAGAGTGTGCTTAAGAATTCTGGACACCTCTATCTGGGGACTCTAGCAAAGCTGAGTCACAATCTGAAAAGGTTCACCCAGTTAAAGTGTCTGTGGCATTATTGTATCCGGTGGTAATACTGGAAAACAAGGTGCTTAGGGTCTGACGAATGAATTTTTGACGGTTTAGAATTTCACAAAAGAATTCTCGTTGCAAGTATAGTTTCTAAACCAATCACTAATCCTTTCATACAAAAAAATTGTTTGTCACTAGTACGAACCCCTAAAATTTATAAACCGAAGTATTGGACCTCGGGTCGTTCTCCCTAGGAATCACAATAAAGTATCTTGTTATTGGTTATGAGTTATTTTGGGGTTTTGGATAAGAAGCATGAAAAGTAAATGGCAATGAAAATAAACTAACAACTATAAAAGGCTCTTGGCAAGGTATGAAAATTAGAAGTCCTATCCTAGTTATCCTTCTCAATTGTGATGAGAATTGTTCATTACTACCACTTAGTTAACCCTTACTAATTAAAGGAAAGTCAAGTGGATGAATTGACCTTAGCCACAAGTCCTAGCCAACTCCCAAGGAAAGACTAGCTTTAGTGCACTCCAAACCAATTAGCAATCTCTCCAATTATCAATCAACAAAGGAATTAGATAACTCAAGTGTCACTAATTACTCTACCTAGGCCAAGAGGAACAAAATCTACACTAAAACTAAAAGATGCATTTCAACAAACACATAGAGTGCAATAGAAGTAAACATTATTAATTGCAAGAATGAAAGGAATCTACAACTACAAAGGCAAGAGGTCAACAATAGAAAAGCAAAGAAGAACAATTATTAGGAATTACCTCTTATTGAATTGGAAGAAAGTAGAAGGAACAATACTAGATCTACAACAAAATATAAGAACAACATAAAGGAAATTGCAATAAAAGAATAGAAGAAGATGAATGTAGCAACAAAGAATTGAGAGATAGAAGGAAATGAAAGCATGAATTAAAATCTAGATCTAAGATTATTGAACTAAACCTAATCCTAATTCTAGAGAGAAGTGAGAGCTTCTCTTTCTAAAACTCTAAACTAAAAGTGATTAGTGGTTGGGAGTGATGATGATGATTTCCCTCAATCCTTCATCCTTTTATTTCTTTTCCTTAGCCATTTGGCGCCAAAAATGGGTTCAGAAAACTTCTCAAATCGCCACACGTGTTGCATTAATGAGGTCATGTGCCATCATCGGCGCGTGCGCGCATGGTACGCGTGCGCGTCCTTGGCCTGTTTCGCAATGTGCGCGCGAGCGCCTTGTGTGCGTGCGCGTGCATGGCTCTGATTTTGCTTCTTTGACTTTTAATGCTTCTCTCCACTTGTATGCTTCTTTCCTTGCTTCCTTTGCTCCATGCCTAGCCTATTTCATCCTGAGATTACTAACAAACACATCAAGGCATCTTATGGAATCAAAGAGGAAATAGAATTCATCAAAATAAGGCTTAAAAAGCATGTTTTTACACTTAATCACAAATACGGGAGAGATAACAAGATCATGCTAATTCCTAGGCTAAATGTGACAAAAGGTTATCAAGATGCTCTAAATTCAATACAAAACAAACCGTCAAATTGGGGTTTGTCAACCTCCCCACACTTAAGCCTTAGCATGTCCTCATGCTAAAATAAGAAGGTACTAAGGGTTATGATATTGAATGCAACTAAACTACATGAATCCTATCTAAAGGCAACTACCTAAAGCAATTGGAAGTGCTTAGTTCAAACAAATCAATTCCCAAGAGAGCATGTGTAAGCACAAGAGCTAGACAATAGGGATTAAGTCCAAACCACAATTGCATTGAATTATCAAAAAGAGTTCAAACTTGCAAGAATATAGATAATACAGGTGAACACATATGATTGAACTTTTGAACCCTCACCGGATGTGTATCCGCTCTATTCACTCAAGTGTTTAAGGGTTAATTCACTCAATTCTCTTCTAATCATGCTTTCCAAAATTTGATTTTCTTCTAACAATCAACACTTATTCAATGCATGCATACATTCATCATGAGGTCTTTCATTAGGCTGTAAAGGGGTTAGGGTCAAGGTAGGATCATTTATGGTTAAGTGGACTAGAGTTTAGATCTTTGATTAGTATAGACTTTCCCACCTATCTATATAACAACCTATACAAGTTCAAACTATTCTAACTACCCATTCTTCACCTTTTTTCTTACATATTCATGCATCCTATTTCTTGATTCATAACACTTATGCATTGATTCCCTTTTGTTGAGCTTCACTTTGGGGCACTTTGTCCCCTTTTTTTTATTTTTCTTCTCTTTTTTTTTTATATACATTTTTTTCCTTTTTTTCTTTTTCACTTTTATTTCTTTTTCTTTTCATTTTTTTCTTTTTCTTTCAAACTATATACAAGAACATCAATGCATAAGGTCTATACATTTAATCAATACATGAGTATGTACCAATTCCCCAATATAAAAATACAAAACACAAACACCCTTTTATCCCAACCAATGTCCCAAAGTTTTCCCACTCTTGGATGACACTCACACTCACTAGCCTAAGCCAATCAAAGATCCAAATAAAGGACATTCATTGTTTTCCGCTTTAAGGCTTGTAATGTGCTAAAATAAGAACAAGTGGGTTAAGCGTAGGCTCAAAATCGGCTAACAAAGGAGAGTAAAAGGTAAGGCTATTTAGATAAGTGAGCTAATGAAATGATGGCCTCAATCATATAAATGCATGAACACAAGAAATAATTGGATATATAGAATCAAGCAAATCAAGGATCACAATCATAGAAAGAGAACAATTGCACACAAGAATGGAAAATAAGTGGTTATAAAAATGTAACCACATCAATAGGCTCAAGTCTCACAAGCTTGTGTTCTTAGTTCAATACATGCTTCACAAAGTATGAAGTTCAAGCAAGCTTTCAAAAGTTCTCTTTCAATCAATTGGGTTAATGCCCTATATTTAAACTTCTTGAAAAAATCTCGATGTTTGACTAAGCATTGTTGTGATTGAAAAGTTCAAAAATTTTTCTTAGTTCACCCTTTCTCTTTTTTTTTTTTTTAAACCAATGTATTATGCAAAAAGGGTGACTAAATATTTGCAATCCAAAGAATGATTTCTACTCACAACTACAACCAAAAATAAAGATAAACAAAATGTATAAAGAAGAATCCAACTAAAAGTACGGAATCTATCATCCAAAATATCTAAAAATATCCAAAAGCATCAAAATATCTAAAATCCAAAATAAGCAATAAAAGTATCCAAAGCAAACTAGAAATGCGTCAAAATATATACAAAGATGTGCAAAATAGGATAACTAGGCTGAAAAGTTCACCGGTTCCCAGATAATGCCACCGGTGCCCTCCCCACACTTAAAATCAAGCATCGTCCTCAATGCTAAACCGGAGGATCAGTGGGAGGTACAACGGTAGGCTCTGGCTCTGACTGTGGCTGTGGGACCGGCTCCTCATGGGTCTGTGGGATCTCGGTAGTGTTAGGAGCAGCTGGAGGTGCATCCCGCTGAAGTGGCTCATCCGCATCCTCCTCCTGATGATCCTGCTCATCGGAGGTCGGAGAGTCTGGAAGCGGAGGTAACTCAGCGCCAAGGGAGATGAGTGCCTGATCCATCCGATCCAATCGGCGTCTGACATGGAGCCTCTCGCGCTCCAAGAACCGAAACAGACGCTGAACCAGTAGGTAAGTGGGCTCGGGTGCTGAAGGAGGTGGGGCTGCTGTCAAAGAAGATGGTATAGCTGCCTCGACTGCCGCTCTAGCTCGAGAGCGGCGGCTGGTCGGGGGCCTCTCGTGCACCCACACACCCCAGGGAATAGTAACTTCCTTGTCGTCGTCATCTGGAGGTGGTGGTGTCACGTCATTGTCCTCCCACGGGACGTCAGCTAGCTCAGCTAAGCTAGTAACCAGTGTCGGAAACGGTAACAAGCCGCGAATATGAGCTCTCCACATGCTATGCCTAATCAGTCGGGGGAAATATACTTCCTTCCCTTCCATGACACACCCAATCAAGACTAGCATATCCATCGGAATTTCTGAAAAGTGAGTGGTAGGGAAGACATAGTGGGCAAATATTTGTTGCCAAGTCCTAGCCTCCCTAGTCAGATGTGCAAATAGCATGCCCTTGGGCTTTGTGTTGCTCGAATCCATTACCCAAGAAGCATCTGGTGTAGCAATCACGCGCCTAAGTGCCTCATAGTTGAAAGTCATGGAGAGGAGAGCTACCTCTGCCTGCTGGTAGGCACAAGTCTCAGGAGTACCAACTCTGCAGAGCAGTGCATCCCTCAAGGCATCCTCAGTGATCATAATCTCTCCACCCCTCAAGAATACCGAATCCAAGCTCGGTCGAAAGAAATTGCAGTAAAATTCCTTGACCCACGAGATGTTAATCCGTCCCAAGTCCCTATCGACGAAATCCAAGCCCAGCTCAGAAATACAGGCGTTTATGGCACGCCTCACATCATTGGGAAGATTCAGCTTCTTCTCAATATTCAGATTCTTCTTTGCATAGCGGGAAAGGCGTAGCTCGCAGTAAAGATTTGGAAATTTGGTTGGATCAGTGGATGGGAGTAACTGATTTTCTTTCTCCTCCTCATTCAGCGGATTCCTCGCATAGTTAGCAGATGGTGGGGGTGTAGAGGTCTTGGAGCGCTTCCTTTTTTTGGAAGCAGTGGCTATAGCTTTTCCTTTATCCGACATCCTGAAAACATAGATAATATAACATAAGCCTATAGCCAAGTAGATACAAAATGCTCAAAGCAAAGCATATTCATGAAGTGAATAAAGGAAGAAGGTGTCTTGGAATGCAAGCAACAGAATACAAAATTCAACTCGAACTTCAAACCAAGAATGCAAACCATGTCTTGCATATTATTCATTAATTGAGCTCGGAAAGCACCATATCCAAAAGAATGACATAAAGAGTTAGGAGGAAAACCAAAAGGAGTTAGTTTGTTGAACGAGTTAGACGTAGAAATCAGTTTGAAAATTAGTGATATGGTAATTACTGTCTCAATTTGAAATGAGTGAACAAAACAATGCTGTAAGCACGTTCACAATCATGAATTGCAACAAGTCAATGATGATGAAATATGATATTGCTAGAAAGCAACTAATATGAAACAAAACATCAATCAATGTGAAGGATCACTAGTAATGTATAACTTCCAGAGAACTACAAGCAATGGTCAATCGAAAAGCTTATTCAACCATGCAATGCATAGAAGCAAATCAACATGAATAACAAGCAGGAATATGGAAACATGACCAAAGAACTTGTTCCTGAGGAGTTTTCAAAAACCATGTAGGCAACTGAGCACTAATTGAACAGAATTCATCAACTAGGGCTGTTGCATTCATCAAATAAGTTCAATATAAAAACTGTGGTTAATGAAAATCCGGCAGCATTTCAGCAGCAAATTGGCTAATCCCCAAAATTAAACGGTCGCAACAAATTCCATACGGATTCATTAAGGAATCAGCAACATAGAAATCAGGTTTTGAATTCATGTAAATGGGCGAACAAGCCAGTAATGCAGCACAAACAGCAATGAAACAGAGCAACTCCACAGTGACAGGAAAGCAAACAATGCCTAAATCCACTACTCAGCCCAGATTTGCTAACCACCTAAATCAAACTAAACTAACTAACTAACCTAATTCTAACTGCATTAACAAAAACAAGAAGAAGGAGGAAAGGGAAACAGAACAGGGGGTATGGTACCTAGGTTGCTGAAAACTGAGCGGAGCAAAAGGGAAAGGAGGTGAAGCGGAGTGGTGAGAGGAAGAACTGACCGGAGCAGCACGGTTGAACTTGCGCCGGCGGCAGCGGCGGTCGCGGCGAGTGGCGCTGGGCGGCACTGGGACGCTGAGGGGCAAATGGGTAGAGACAGAGAGGAAGAGTGAGTGGAAGAGAGGGGGCGATGAAGGGAGAAGGGCGAGGCAATGATGACGGCGGCGGTCGCGGTGAGTGGCGCTCGCCGGAGGTTGCTGGGAGTTGAGTGGTGGGAGAAGAGAAATGGAACGTTAGAGGGGAAGAAGTGTGGTGCGCGAATGCGCTAGGGTTCGCGTCTCTGGGGTAAGTGAAAATTCGAATCCGCGCGTGCGCGCGCCGTGCGCGTTCGCGTGAGTGGAAGGAATGAAAGAATGGCGCGGAAGCGCCAGACGCGCAGGCGCGTAGGTGAAGGAATCGGGATGGGCGCGGGCGCGCAAGGTGCGCATCGGCGCGGATGTGCTGGGCTGGAGGCTTAAAAGAGGCCCAGAGTTGGCACAACTCTCGGGTCCTTTGGCCCTGGGTGATGCTAATACGCATCGACGCGCACGCGCGCTGGGCGCGTTCGCGTGAGCTGCTTGATCTTATTGGATGGGTGCGGAGGCGTGAAGTACGCCAACGCGTGAACAGCGAGGGGTGCGGACGCGTACAGCGTGCGTTCGCGCGAGTTGAGTTGAGCTGGGGGCTTAAAGTTGGCCCAGATCCAACGCAACTCTCTGGATATTGGCCCAGAAGTTCTAGCAGCGGGTCGACGCGTACGCGGCAGATGCGCGTACGCGTGCGTTTCCTTATAGCTGTATGGACGCGCACGCACGTAGTGCACGTCAGCATGGAAGGAATTGGGCTTGGGGCATAACGCCGGCCTAAGAGAGGCCCAACTCTCTGGAAAATGGGTGAAGAGGCGTCCGCTCAGGGGCGCGTGCACGTATGGTGTGCGCACGCGTCCTTCCCACCCTTCTTCTTCTCTCTCTTTTTTTTTTTTTTTTTTTCAAGGAGAAAAATTATGCCCAGGAGCTCCCTAGACTACTTACAACTCTTTATTCAATCAACCATCATACAATTTGCAAAAATGCATTTTGATATTATTCATCTACTACGAAACACAACATACATGTGACTAGGCTAACAATTAAGTTGTACAAACAAATTATGTGAAACATCTACCTACAATGGTGACTTAAATCACTTATTAGGCAAATTTAAAAGAGAATAGAAAGAGTTTACCATGGTGGGGTGTCTCCCACCTAGCACTTTTAGTTTAAGTCCTTAAGTTGGACATTTTGAGAAGCCTATTGTCATGGTGGCTTGTGTTTGTACTCGTCCTTGAATCTCCAAGGATCTTTGCTTCTCAATTGGTTGACAGAATTTCCAACCATGTTCATCAAGCTTGGGCACAGTTCTACCCAAGATATGAGTCCCCATAGTTAGTCTTCACATAGCGAACCGGGATCCCATATCTTGTCTTCACACCCATCCGTTAGTTGAGTTTCATGGTTTTGTCGGATGAGCGGTTGACATAAAGGTGATTGACCCATAGAATTCTCTTTACTCCACCAATGCTTCCTCCTAGATCCGTATAAAGTAATCCTTGTCCCAACATCATCCCTATACCTTGAGGCCTTGGCCTTGATAAGCTTAACACCTGTTTTCCAACCACTACACAACTCGTTTTTACTTTTAATTCCACAAAGAGTTCTAAGTTGACCATCATTTTCAAGCAAACCATATTCAAGTGAGAGATTAAAGCTCAGGGATAGAGATTTTACCCACTTAAATGTTGTATTGGATGGTAATTTGGGGAGAGAGGTTTCCCCACACTTAGACCATGCAAGGTCCACTTTCTTGTGCTCCTCTTTAGTTGTTTCCACCTCTTCACAATTCTCTTCACTTTCAACCTCATCCTCTTTGTTACGTGGCTTGGTGTTATCTTCAAGAACTTCATCTTGTTTAATGAGAGGCGATTCAATTTTGGATAGAAATTCATTGATGAACGAGGTCATCTCTTGATCAACCTCTTCATATTCTTCAATTTCAATATACACCATGCCCTTCTCATCTTCCTTGGGAGGTTGTGCACACTCTTCTATAATTTCAACTCCATGTCCAACGGGTGAAGATTCCATTATAGAGAGCAATTCATCTATGATTGAATCCATTTCTTGATAAACCTCTTCCAAGTCTCCAACGATGATATGTCTTGGAGATTGCGCACCCTCCTCAACATCAATATCAAGCTTCTTGGAAGAGTTCTCCATGATGCTACATTCCCATGGACTTTCAACATCTCCGAGATCTTCAACCACTTCTCCCCTTTCTTCAATGATCATAGGCTTCTCCAATTGTTCCAACACAAAATTTGACTCCTCCTTTTCCACCGAATTTTCCAATTTCTCCTTCATGCTTTGCTCTTCTTTTGACTTTTCACATGTGGTCACGGAAGTACCTTGAATATTCAAGCATTGGTGGGCTAAAGTGTGCACCACCTTAGTCAAGTTGGTCACGAACTCAAGTGTATCCCATTTCATGGCCTCTTGTCCTTGAAGTAATAAAGTGAGGGAATCGTCTATTGGGGCTTGTGGTGGGTAGGAAGGTTCGTTGTTTTGGAGAGAGAGTTCATAATAGGAAGGTGGTTCTTTTTGGTAAGGTTGTGGAGATTGTGTGTATTGAGGTGGTTCTTGGTAGTGATCTTGATAGGGTGGTGGTTCTAAGGGCTCTTGCTCATAATGGTCATAAGAATATGGTAGGGGTGGTTGGTTATATGAGGGGTAGGGATCATAGGAAGGTGCTTGGTATGGGAAGGCTTGTGAGAATGGTTGAGGTTCATGTTGAGGGTGAGAGTCATAGGCATATGGTGGCGGTGCTTGGAAGTCACAAGGTGATTCACCATAGCCATTGGATTGGTATGCATCATAGAATGGCTCTTCTTCATAGTGCCTTGGTGGAGGTTGTTGCCACGAAGATTGATCATAAGCATGTGGCTCTTCCCACCTTTGATTGTCCCATCCTTGATACATCTCTTCATTGAAGTTCTCATCACCTACAACATAGTTGCATTCACACTCATAGCCAAAGTGAGAATTCATGGTGGAAAAGCAAAAATAAAACTGACAAAATCTAGAAAACAAGCAAAAGACAAACTATTTACACTATTCACATATGTACAATAACCAATAACATAACACCATTGCGAATCCCCGGCAACGGCGCCATTTTGACGAATGAATTTTTGACGGTTTAGAATTTCACAAAAGAATTCTCGTTGCAAGTATAGTTTCTAAACCAATCACTAATCCTTTCATACAAAAAAATTGTTTGTCACTAGTACGAACCCCTAAAATTTATAAACCGAAGTATTGGACCTCGGGTCGTTCTCCCTAGGAATCACAATAAAGTATCTTGTTATTGGTTATGAGTTATTTTGGGGTTTTGGATAAGAAGCATGAAAAGTAAATGGCAATGAAAATAAACTAACAACTATAAAAGGCTCTTGGCAAGGTATGAAAATTAGAAGTCCTATCCTAGTTATCCTTCTCAATTGTGATGAGAATTGTTCATTACTACCACTTAGTTAACCCTTACTAATTAAAGGAAAGTCAAGTGGATGAATTGACCTTAGCCACAAGTCCTAGCCAACTCCCAAGGAAAGACTAGCTTTAGTGCACTCCAAACCAATTAGCAATCTCTCCAATTATCAATCAACAAAGGAATTAGATAACTCAAGTGTCACTAATTACTCTACCTAGGCCAAGAGGAACAAAATCTACACTAAAACTAAAAGATGCATTTCAACAAACACATAGAGTGCAATAGAAGTAAACATTATTAATTGCAAGAATGAAAGGAATCTACAACTACAAAGGCAAGAGGTCAACAATAGAAAAGCAAAGAAGAACAATTATTAGGAATTACCTCTTATTGAATTGGAAGAAAGTAGAAGGAACAATACTAGATCTACAACAAAATATAAGAACAACATAAAGGAAATTGCAATAAAAGAATAGAAGAAGATGAATGTAGCAACAAAGAATTGAGAGATAGAAGGAAATGAAAGCATGAATTAAAATCTAGATCTAAGATTATTGAACTAAACCTAATCCTAATTCTAGAGAGAAGTGAGAGCTTCTCTTTCTAAAACTCTAAACTAAAAGTGATTAGTGGTTGGGAGTGATGATGATGATTTCCCTCAATCCTTCATCCTTTTATTTCTTTTCCTTAGCCATTTGGCGCCAAAAATGGGTTCAGAAAACTTCTCAAATCGCCACACGTGTTGCATTAATGAGGTCATGTGCCATCATCGGCGCGTGCGCGCATGGTACGCGTGCGCGTCCTTGGCCTGTTTCGCAATGTGCGCGCGAGCGCCTTGTGTGCGTGCGCGTGCATGTCTCTGATTTTGCTTCTTTGACTTTTAATGCTTCTCTCCACTTGTATGCTTCTTTCCTTGCTTCCTTTGCTCCATGCCTAGCCTATTTCATCCTGAGATTACTAACAAACACATCAAGGCATCTTATGGAATCAAAGAGGAAATAGAATTCATCAAAATAAGGCTTAAAAAGCATGTTTTTACACTTAATCACAAATACGGGAGAGATAACAAGATCATGCTAATTCCTAGGCTAAATGTGACAAAAGGTTATCAAGATGCTCTAAATTCAATACAAAACAAACCGTCAAATTGGGGTTTGTCAGGGTCACGGCCAAGACTCTGAAAGTTGTATTCAAGAATAAAAAAGAATTGAACTAGGAGAGTCAATAATATTATCTGGATTCTAAGTTCCTAAAGATACAAACTATTCTGAATTTCAATGGATAGTGAGATGCCAAACTATTCAGAAGCAAAAAGCTACTAAGTCCCGCTCATCTAATTGTAACTAAGCTTCATTGGAAACTTAGAAATTTATTGTATCTTAATTTTCTTTCTATCCTACTGTGTTTTTAGTTGCTTGGGGACAAGCAACAGTTTAAGTTTAGTGTTATGATGAGTGAATATTTTATACGCTTTTTGGCATCATTTCATATAGTTTTTAGTATGTTTTATTTAGTTTTTATTAAGTTTTTATAGGTTTTAGTGTTAAATTCACATTTTTGGATTCTACTATGAGTTTTTGTGTTTTTGTACAATTTCAGGTATTTTCTGGCTGAAATTGAGGAGCTGGAGCAGAAATATGATTCAGAGACAGAGAAAGCACTGCAAATGCTGTCCGGATCTGACCTCCTTGCATTCGGAAGAGCTTTTTTGGAGCTACAGAAGTTCACATTGAGCGCTCTCAACAGCTATGGAAAGCTGACTTTCAAAGCTTTCCAGCAATATATAATAGTCTATACTTTGCCTCGGATTAGAAAGCCCAAAACTGGCGTCCAACGCCAGCTACCTGGCTCCTTCCAGGCGTCCAGCGCCCACAGAGCAAAGTCCAGCGTCCAAATGCCCAGAGAGGACCCCGTAGCTGGCGTTCCACGCCCAGAGACCTCATAGCACATGGATCTCATCAAAACTTAGCCCAAACACTCACCAAGTGGGCCCCAGAAGTGAATTTTAGCACTTGATAGACTGTTTTACCCTTACTAGTCATCTGTTTAGTATTTAAGGGATTTTATTTATGTTATTTAGAACTTCTTTGATTCCTTTGAACACCATACACGTTTTACATTGTATTTCCTTTCAGTATGAGTTTCTAAACCTCCTAGGTTGAGGGGAGGAGCCCTGCTGAGTCCTATGAATTAATAAAAGTATTAATGTTTCTTCTTCGATTCGTGTTTGATTTATTTCTAAGATGTATACTCGATCTTCATCATGATGAATAGGATGATCAGACAATCAGCTCTACTTGGGTTCGTGTGAATATGTGACTGGAAAGCAGGAGCCAACAGCTATGTTTATACATCTCTCAGACGGTGAATCCACGACTTCGTTGGGGACTTCTCGAGACACCAGTTCAGCCGATTTTCGGGGAGATTAGGGTCTCCATGGTATAAGCTAGAATCCTAAGAAGCAGCATCCTCTGATCCGAAAGATTCGACCTTGTCTGTGGCATTTTGAGTAGGATCGCCAAGAGAATGAACTGCTAGTGCTTCACCCTTCATCAGATTGGATGACCACGGCCAATGGCGTTCAACTTGTAGCAGAGGAGATCAATGACCACGGTCCATGGCGTTGATCACATACAGCCTGCCATAGAAGAAGATTATTCACAAGCAAAGAAGACAGTAGTACCAGAGTTAATTCAGAAAGACAAAGCAACTCTAATCCTTAACCCTATTCCTATTAGTATTTTCTACCTCTTTTGCTTTATTCCTTTTAAGTCATACATTACTCTTACAACTTCAAATCAACAACCTTCTGATCTGCCTGACTAAGATCTGCAAGATAACCATATCTTGCTTCAAACCAGCAATCTTCGTGGGATCGACCCTGACTCGCTTAGGTATTATTTGGACGACCCAGTGCACTTGCTGGTACAACAGTACGAAAGTGTGGGATTCGTGCTACCACACACTGGATGTCTTTTTCGTCTGAGACTATCACAAGAATATTGAGTATGACAAGGTGACTCAATGTTGGTGGCTGGTGTCTAATAGGCCTTTGTAAACTGGTCTCAGAGCTATCACACATGATAAGGATCTTATGGAGACGTGTTACCTTGCTCAGAAGAACAAGGGAATTATCCATGTGTACTATAAAGATGGAGTCTCTGAACCTGTGTTTAATGAGGAAGCAGAACTAGTATAATCCAAATGCAAGAATTTTATATATAATGCTACAAGACCTTATTCCCAACCCATACCCCACCACCAATGTCAGAACCAAAACAATTTCCACCACATTACCATCAACTCTAATTTCAGAACCAACTCACACCACTAGTCCCAAAACAATTTCCACCACATCACTACCAACTCCAATTTCAGAACTAATGCACACCACCATCCCTACCCCAAAAACAATCCCCACAACTAAGCTACTAGTAAATTTATTCCAGGACAATATAAGACTCAACCTACTGTAATTTCTATTAGTAATCCCAAATCACCACAAAAAAGAATGGTATAACCCACTACTACTCCTAGTACTAAGTCCAACCCACCACCAAAAACAATGACCCAATTCACTGCTACTCCTAGTACTAAGTCCAATCCACTACCAAAATTAATGGCCCAACCCACTGCAAAACCTCTAACCAAGTCCAAATTTAAAGAAACCAAAAAGGTTGATCTACCAAAGAGAGGCTCTCAAAAAGTAAAAAATACAGCACCACATGCAAGGAGGTCTTTAACAAGAGCAGTTGTAACTGAAACTTTTGAAAGACCATCTGCTAAGTGGAAGGAGCTCAAAACTGTGTTCATGACATTGTCTAGTGAGGAAGAATCCTCAGATAGCCATGACAATTATGATAGTGTAGAAGATGAATCATATAGGCATGCTGATGATGAGGTCTCTAGTGAGAAAGAAGAAGTGATTGTGAAGAGATCAATTGGAAAGAAGAATGATAAAAAATTGAGAACTTCAACAGATAAGAAACAAGTTAAAGAAAAGAGAGCTAATATGGTTGAGGATGATGGTCTTGTATGTGTAGACTCAAGGTCTGAAGATGATGAATTATTTTTTGGACCAATTCCTGAGGTTGGTGAAATGGAACCATATTATGATGCTCAAGATGGAGCTTATGATGAATATGATGGTGGAGAGTCATGCCACTCGGAAGAAATGAAGACTCCTCCGAACTCTGTGGATGAGTTGGAGGAGGTTGATTCAGATTAGGTGTTTTCTATGTTTAGGGAAGGAGGAAGGTTTGGCGAGCTTAAACTAGAGGTTGGAATGAAATTTAATTCAAAGATGGAATTCAAGGAGGTTGTTTGTGAGTACTGTATCTAGAAGGGAAGGCGAATCTGGTTTAAGAACAATGACAATGTAACGATGAGGGCTATGTGTATGGGTGAGGGCTGTGGCTAGCTTGTATATGCTTTCCAAGACAGTGAGGGTAATTGTTGGCAGATTAAGACCTTTATGAACGATCACACTTGTCCTAGAGAGACTAAGAACAGGCTAGCTAACAGGAAGTGGCTAGCTTGCCAACTGGTTAAGAAATTAAGAAAATATCCTAATCTTAAACATTCTGAGGTTGCACAGTACTTCAAGAGCAAGTGTGACTTAGACCTAAACAAGTCCTCACTAACAAGGGCTCTAGAAGATGCTAGGGCTGTAGTGTACGGAGATACTGCTGCCCAATATGGTATGGTTAGGGATTATAGATTGACATTGCTAAAAAGTAATCCTGGCTTCGCTGTTAGTATTGGTGTTAGACCTCATCCCAATCATGATAAAGATCCAACTTTTGAGAAGATGTACATTTGTCTTGATGGATGTAAAAGAGGGTTCAAGGTTGGCTACAGACCACTTATAGGCTTAGATGGAGTATTTCTGAAAACACAACATGGTGGTCAAATTTTCTCTACTATTGGTCAAATTTTCTCTGCTATTGATCAAAATGCAAACAATCACATTTATGTGATTTCTTATGCAATTGTGTCCATTGAAAACATAAAGAATTGGTGATGGTTTCCTGAATTGCTGCATCAAGATTTGGGTGATTACAAACGACATGGTTGGTATTTTATTTCAAACATGCAAAAAGTATTGTTGTTTATTGCTAGATATCTTAATAATGGTAGTAATTGAAGATTGCTATATAGAACTACTGAGTAGTAAATCCCTTTATCATTGTTTATTGTTAGATCTTAATTATTGTTGTTTATTGCTATATAGAACTACTGAGTAGTAAATTTGTTTATTGCTATTTAGAACTGCTGAGTAGTAAATCTGTTATGGAGGAATAATGTTAGACATGTTAATTAATGGTAGTAATTGATTACTAATGTATAAAATAGATACTGCATAATTGATAGTTGCTATATACTGGTAATATTTGTTTACTCTGTTGAGGGGCTAATGTGATGTCACTTACACAACTTTAGGGACCATTCTGAGTTCATTAATACAAT
Source organism: Arachis hypogaea (assembly GCF_003086295.3). Classification (NCBI taxonomy): domain Eukaryota; kingdom Viridiplantae; phylum Streptophyta; class Magnoliopsida; order Fabales; family Fabaceae; genus Arachis; species Arachis hypogaea. The sequence continues at coordinate 116,510,321 of NC_092053.1, forward strand.
ATGAGGGACTATTTTGAGGCTCGATTAAAAACTTTAGTACTAGTTTTTTGGTTATGTAGGGACTTGTATATGCAGTTCAAGATGTGTTCCCAAATGTCCATCACATATTCTGTGTTTGACATTTATGGAGGAACATCAACAAATAATGGAAGAATAATGAGCTTAGAGGTTAGCTTTGGAAGTGTGCAAGGTGTACGACTCAAGAAGGATTCATTGAAGGGATGAAAAAATTGGAGAGGCTAAATAAGGATGCATGGACTTATCTCTGCAAATGGCCAAAAGACTCATGGAGCAGGGAATTCTTTAGTAATGCACCTAAAATGGACAACATCTGCAATAATGCCTGTGAGATTTTCAACTCACATATCAAAGAACCTAGAGCCAAGCCTATTATTACACTGTTGGAGGAGGTCAGGATGTATACCATGAGATCTATAGCTAGAAACAAGATGAAGTTGAGGAACAACATTGTGATTCTACCTCCAATACAACGAAGCAGGTTTAAAAAGATAAGAAAAGAATAAAAGAAATTGGGTTCCCATGTGGCCTTGTGATACAAATTATGAGGAATTTGAAGTTCATGGCTGGCCAACCAATATGACGGTGGACTTGCACAAGAGGTTATGCACATGTGATTTTTGGCAACTAAGTAATATGGTCTTTTATGCATATTTTTTGGTTGTTTTATTCATGACTTGCAGTTGGAATTTTGTTTATTTATGGCTGTGAAATTTTGTGTAGGGATACCATGTGTGCATGCATGTGCCGCATTGACAAGGGCTGGTAAAAAGCCAGATGAATTCTGTCATAACTGGTTGATCATGGAAGCATACAACAACACATATGTCTTCCATATAAATCCACTTCTTGGTCAAGCATTATGGGAAAAATCACCACATAACAGACCTCAAGCACCAAAGTTCAAGAAGAAGCCAGGGCTAATTGAGAAAAAAAAGGATGCTGACAAGGAGCCAATAGAGGCAAGAAGCAGAATACCTCCCTGAAAAGAAATTATAAAAAAGGAAATTATCGCTATTGTGGTGAAACAGGTCACACCAAAAGGAATTATGATAAGAAGGTTGTTGACGAAGAATCAGCTGTTGTAACTGCTGCAGCTGCTATAACAGCTACTCATACTAATGTTAATGGAGATGAGGTCAACAATTCTGCTCCAAATACTACTGTAGATGGTAGTGATGCCACACTTGTGCCACAGGCTCAGATCGAAATTCAGCTTGATCTTAGTCAACTTGTTTTGTTAGAAACTGATGACTCCCAAACAGGTTCATATTATTAGTTACTTTATATATATATAAACACTCTTTTAAATTTTCTTAGTCAATTTACATGTTTCATAATTTACATGTTTCATACATATATAGGTGCAACCCCTTCCTGTTCACCCAACCAAACTGCCTCCTAAGAAAAAGTTGTCCACACTCAAAAGCAGCACTCTGTCAACAAGCACACTAGCTACCACCACCCAACTACCCAGCACCCCACCTGCAAACACTCTACAAACAAGCATTCCACCAGTAAGCATAATCCACATAATCCAATGCAAGGTGCAACACAAGGAACTATATCAAGGCTTGCAAGCATAATACGATTTATGCCTAATCTTGGATTCAAGCCACCCAGAACCAAGAATTAATGACTTAGATTATTATGTTTAGGGACAGATGGTGTCTTTATTTATCTGTTTTGATGAATTAATTTATTTTGTATGCTTTCTTAATTAGGATCTTAGTGTTGGAGATTTTAGTGTTGGAAACTTATGAGGCCTATATTTTGACAATTCTGATATACTTGGTGACTATTGTACTGGCTCTATAATACCTTCTTTAGATGTGTTTTACATATATTATGAATATGAATTATGACTTTCTTGAATTGATCTGTGTCAAATTTTTTGTTTTATTTTGTCCTCTGATATACAATTAAGAATGATTCTAAACACTGTTCATTTTTATTTCATTACAAATCAGAAATTAGGATCCTATGATTATGTAAGGCCTTAATTATGAATGTCTTTGACAATAATTATATTATGAATAAATGGATTAGTAGTTCATATTATTTTTCCAATTTTCAAAATATACAAGCACAGTAATATCAAATACTTTAATTTGCATTTCTTTCAAACAAACATACAGGTATAAGTACAGGAACAACATATGCATGTCATTTGTTTTGTACCAAATACAACTGGCCAAATTGCCTATCCAACTTTAAGAGAAGAACAACTACTATAATTAGCAGCATAAATACAAATATCAAACTTCCACCTATTTTAGAATCCTAATTTCAGACTCCAAACTTCCAAGTTTTCAAATAATCTTCATCTTTCATTTTTCATTGTCAATTAGAGGGATTGTTCTACCATTACATGTTATCACATCTTCTTCCATAATTTTATCCACCCATAGAAATAACCCACACCACCTCTTACCTATAGTCTGTACCCAAGAAAGTGAATCAGTCAAGTTTATATCCAGAAATACAGCAACCAACAATAACGGTCTTTCTGGGTTAGAATCCGTTCCTGATCATCGCAATACTGGTCTCGACCCGCACCCACACCATTCTGGCAAACGCGAATCTCTGTTTCTGGTCATTCACTTCATAATGCTTCCAAAAGATTGTGGGTTGTTCGAGCTCCCAACTGTGTTGCTCGCGCTAGCCATAACTGTCTGGCTTTGAAGATGGAGAAGCCAAGACAAGAGAATACAAGCGAAGAGACGAGAAGAAAAGAGAATGGAAACTGCAGATTGATCTTCAAATTTGGAAATTAGGGTTTTTAACTTCAATTTAGGGACCAAATTGAATCAACAAAGTTTACTCATCTATCTTAGCTAGTTGTTTCTTTGCCAACGTGTCACCCTCTAGTCCAGATCAGCTTTCTGGGTGTCAGATGGACAGAATGTGCCGGAAAGACGAATTTGAGTCTCGGAGTGCAATTTCAGGGACGAATATGGGTAACTATTAAGTTCAGGGACTACTTTGAGACTCGAATGTAACTTCGGAGACCACTTTGAGACTTAACTCGTTAAAAATTTACAGAAGTCGATACTCTGTAACTAGTTGAAAAATGTGCCCATTCGCTATACTAAACAGACCAAACAATAATATCATATGATATGTATCAAATAATAATAAAAAAATTTAATTATTTTGTTAATTCGTATAGTTCTACTAAATTTTTAATTAAGTTTTTATATTTTTTAATTAAATTTTTATGTTATTTTTAGTTTCTTAATTAGGTTATTTTTATATAAAAAATATTAAAATAAATAAAATATTTTTTTTTAAAATACATACGATTAAAGATCTAGTTAGGTTTTTAAATATGAATCCTTTTAATTTGTTAAAAAATATTCACTTAATTCTACCATTTTTCATATTAAAAAGAATCTAGTTATAAAATTAAAAATAGTATAAGAATTTAATTAAAAAATATAAAAATTTAATTAAAATTTTTTTGTAATTATATATAAAAATTAACAAAATAATTAAATCTAATAAAAAACAATAAAACAACTGGTATATAAAAATGAGTTAATTAGAATTCACTGTTCTTTATGCGAAACTTACTAATAAAAGGCTAATAAAGGGCTAGAATGCAGTTAGCTGTACTTGTAGTTCAGTGACAGACAACATAAGCATTGGTCTCGGCCTCTTTCTCTCTCTATATTTTTGAAAGGAGTAATATTAGATTGACAAAAAAAAAAATAGTGAGAACTTGTCTTATTTAATATTAATTAATTATTATAACAATTAATAAATATTAAATAAGACAAATTATACCTATTTTTAACTAATTTTTTTTTGTTACCAGACATTTCCGTTTTAAAAGAGGTCCCAGGCTCTATTTTTTACTTATTGTCATAAAACGTAAGTTTTGGAGTACTCTTTCACTGGAAATAATGCTTGTATTGAGACAATGACAGATCTAGTTGTTACTTGTCTGGACTCCTTGAGATTTGTGGCGAGGTACCCTTGTCAGTTGTCATTCCTTAATTAATTTAGCTGTGGGGAACGTCACACAATTAGCAAAATCTGGTTGCCAAAGTTATATAGCCTCTTGTTTATAATAATAGTATATGTATAGATAGAGTATGAGTTAATGGTTAAATTAATTTTCAAAGATGAGTCGTTTTAAATTTATTTTTAAAAAGTTTTATCAATTAAATTAATTTTTTAAAGATTATAAATTAATTATTTTGTTTTTTTATTATTTAATTAATAATTTTCTCAATGATTGATGGTATAAAACGTTAATTAACAGCATATATAATACTTAGCATATTTAATTGAACATTGAATAAATATATTTATAAAAATTTATCAATTTAGTCTATTTTTTTAATTATATAAATCATAATCTTAAAATAATCTAATGACACTTGATAAATTTTTATAAATATATTTGTTTACTGTCTAATTCGATATGCTAGATGTCATGTATAATGTGAGTTAACGTTCTATATCATTAATCGTTGACGAGAACTGCTAATTGAGTAACTGAAGGACAAAAATAATTAATTTATAATTTTTGAAGGACTAATTTGATTGATAAAATCTTTCAAGGACGAATTTAAAGAACGGGTCATCTTTTAATGACTAATTTGACTATAATAGAAATGGTAGGAGTAAATGGTCAAATTCTAGGAGTAAATGGTCAAATTTATTTTTGAGAGATTATTTGTTTTTTAAATTGATCATCAAACGATTTTTTTTTTAATTAATTTTGTCCTTCAAATATTTTAAGTTGTTCATATTAGTCATTCTGTCACTTTTGTTGTTGATGGCGTCAGGATTTGTCCTTGTTAATATGTCACATTAAGTGATATCATAGCACACACACCTAGTAGTCTTAATTGGCTGCTAACATGATAAGTTTATGAAATTAGATTAAATCAACCCCAAATTATGGGATTTTAATGTCTCAAGGTCCCTCTCAATTTGGAATTAATTTGATCTAATTTCATAAACTTATCATATTAGCAGTCAATTAATATTAACTCTCAGATGTATGTTGTGGTTAGTGTGGTGTCCACTACAAGAAAAATACTAAATATTGTCGAATTTACTGACGTAATAACAAAAATAATCTACTTGTAAACATATTACTATCGGAAATAATCCGACGGTATAACCTTCGCTAGTAATTAATTATTGTCGGATTTCTCAATTCGACGGTAATTACCGGCAAATTTCTCAATCGGACGGTAATTTTCGCTGGTAATTACCGGTGGATTTTGTGGCCAATTCTTTGCCTAAAAAATATTTGGTTATTGGTGAAATTTGACGCCACACTATTTTGTTTCGCGCTTAATCACTATTGGATTTTTTTCCCAATAAATTTGATGGTATAATTAATTTTTTTTTGTTTTTATAACATAATTACTATTCAAATTCAATTTTTTTTATTTTTTTTAATTTATTTTTTACACTATTAGTAGTCAAATTTCAAATAATTGAAACCAAATAATAATTTTATTAAATATCAAGTGTACGAATAAAATAAAAAGTCAAATAAATAAAATACAATCAAATAGTCTAGAACAAAATCCTAATCACTACGGATCCTGAAAGTCATCATTGTTGTCATCCTCCTGGTCATACTGAGACGGCGAACTAAGCGGTAATGTTGGTTCCCCTCCAATAGCGCTGCTGCCACTACCAATGCCGCTGCCACCAGCGCACATCTTCTTGTGGTACATCGTCATTTGTTGCTACATCCGTTGAATCCACTCTAGCCCCTGCCTAAGCTCCAGCCTGAGAGAATTTGTGTTTAACACGCGTGCGAGGATCTCATTATACCTCTCCTCAGACTGATGCAGCTGCTGAACCTCAAATTGACGCTATCCTCGACTTTAACAGGGCTGGTGGTAGATGCGGATGAAGCTCTCAATGTGAAAGTGCAGAGGTTGTTGGTGATGAACGATCCCAACCTGTAGATGCAATTCTTGTAAGGCTCAGATGCGGTCTCACGCCAAATCGTATAAGAATCAACGACTGAATCAGCAGAGTTGTTGCCGTCCTCTCCAGTATGCTGGGATTGCTGGATTGCAGCCTCTAGTCTCTGCGTGTAGGACTCCTATGTAATATATATTATAATTAGGATGACAGTTAATTGAAAATTTTATTTCACATGATTTTTACTCACATAATGATCCGCAGACCGCTAATCAGTAAATCTCTCATTGTTCTCCTTCAAGGTGTGAATATACTTGAAGGTGTCTGCCATCGTGGCATCAAGATCCAATAACTTAGACTACACATATTGAAACAATATGTTAAATCAAGTAATAATGACACTAAATGTCAAAGACAAAACAAACTTAATAACAAAATAAAACAAGTTACATACCAGCCTGGTCTTTGTCTTCATGAAAGTTGCTGACCTGCCGATATACATCAACGACATGGTCGATGCCCTGTTAGCTATACTTGTGAGACGGCGATACCTAAACCCCTCATAAATCTCCCAATGGATGTACATTGTGTTCTTAATGTCCGGGTGGAGCCAAATAATGAGGTGGTCGCGCCTCTCACGTACGTCCTACATCATCCGCTAAAGCTGCTTAGCCATCTAATGGTCGAAGATCTTCCTGATCATGGCATCATGAGTCTTGTCCCATATAAATTTCTCCTGCACAAAGAAATATTCAGCACTAGTTAATTGAAATTAAATAATAATTAAATAAATAGAAGATATAAACTAGTTAAGGTTTAAATATGTTGAGTTTTTATCGCCTACTTCTGAAATCATCACTCTCTGGTCTCAGTAGGGATCTTCTTATAGTTCGGCCATGGGTGGTCGTACATCAACATAATGATATTGGTACACTCTTGTGTACATACACTGTTATTGGTGCAAACTTATCAATGAAAAACTTAAGATTAGAAATCATATATATTGAATAAGATTATCAAAATAGATTGCATTTAAAAGACATTAAAATAGTACTCACGCCATCAAATCATCAGATCCAATCGTCATCCATGCAACGGATGGTGGTGGAAGTACATCTGGATGGGATTCGTGAGAAGATTCTGGCACTGCGGTGTCTACTGCTAGAGGTGGCGTCATCGTCGAAATAGTGGGCTGCTGAGTGGATGGACGTGGTGGAGGAGTCCACTCTGGTGAAGCAGCCGGATGACTTCCTGGTGTCGAGGTGGTGCAGTAGAAGGAACTCCATAGTTGGTGTTAGCAACCATGATGAACGACTGATCCTGTGCATCCATTGCTTGTGAATAGGGATAGTCGGAGTAGAGGGTGATGACTGAAAAGTCCCAGGAGTACTAGTAGAAACCTTTCCTCTAACACGACTACAAGACCGATTCGTGACACTTCTACCTATTATCATGTCTACAAAGAGCATACCAACTAGCATAGTTAGTTAGAATTAGTTCAGATTCAAAAATCATTTAAGATGTAAGAAGCCAAGTAAGAAGAGCTACATTGTGGAGTATATCAAAATTAAATTCAAATTTGATTCTGATTAGACTTCTTATCTTTACTAGTTTAAATCAAATGTGAACTTATCTATGAACTTTTATTATATTTAGATTTTTTAGAAATTTCGGTAAAGTTTCATCTATAATTAGAAGGAGCCTAAAACACTATCTATCAACATTTCACAAACAAACTAATATGACATTATATCACTACATACATACCAAAAACTCAATCATCACAAATATTAGAATCTCAAGTAGTCCACCATCACAAAAGTATACTTAATGAATTATGCCAATCAAACTCAAACATTCTAAATCACATGGTAGCTACAACATGCAATTTAAAATCCAAAATAGTCATAAAGACACATCGTCGAACACTTGGTGTGCAAAGGCATAAACAATAAGAGATAGTAAAAACAAGCATTCTTTTTTCATCAATTCACACAAATCAGCATATACAACACAAAATCAACAGCAATATCCATTAACAATAAGGAATTTTAAACACTTTTAGTAGTTCAAACCTACTAAAATAAATTGAACCTATCTTAACAACCTAAATCTACAAATACCAGAAAATTAAATATTACTCAAGTATAATCAACCTAAAAACTAATACTAACCAAAACAGAATTTAAAAAAAAAATAGTTTGATCAAAACATGGAGTGCTAAACAAAGATAGATGAAACAGAGAAGAGAGGAGGGAGTGTTGGGGCACTATGATGTTGCTGGAGCTAGAGGTGGCGAAGGGTGGTTGTTGAAGTGTTGAGACCTCTGGAATAGAGAAATAGAACAGTTCTGGTATTGTGTTTGAGAGAGAGAGAGGGAGAGAAAGAGAGTTGGAGAGCTAGAGAGAAAGGATGAAGAAGAAGGAGAAGGTGAAAAGAGAAGGGAGAGACAGGACTGTAGCGCCACTGGGTGGCTAGCAACAAGGTCAGAACAGAGAGATGAAGAGAGGTAGAGAAGGAGCGATGGCTTCGGTTAGAAGGAGAAGAATAATAAAAGGAGAAAAGAAGAGGGAGAAGAAAGGGAAGAAGGGTGGTGTCTCAGACGGCGACGGAGATGACAGAGGATGGCGCTGCGGTGGTGGTTCGATTAGGTCGCGGAAAGACTGAGGGTGTTCGTTACAGCGCAGAGAAGCAAGGGATGTAGGAGAGAGTTTGCAGAAGTGAGGGGAGAGGGTTTTCGCGTTTGAATTTTACCCCAAATTTATTGTCAAATTTACCAGCAGAAAAATCCGACGGTAAGGTGGTCGGCGTTGCCTAAACGCTGCATTTCACTAAAATCCTATTACCATCAGAACATTTCGACGAAAAATCCGACGCTAAATTTGGCGTTAATAAATTAATTTTTGTACCTCTATTTATCATCGGATTTTGGTACGGAATTTTAAATCCGACAGTAACTTATTTGAGGGACGAATTTTTACTCGTAACCATCGAAAAATCGACTGCTAAATTGCCGATAAATTTTCTTGCTAAATTCGATGGTAAATCTGATGATATTTAGTGTTTTTCTTGTAGTGGTCACTTAATGTGTTACATCGACAAAATTTGATGCAATCGGTAATGGAAATGATGAAAGGATTAATGTGACTAACTTAAAATGTTTGAAAGACGAGTTTGATTAAAAAAATCTTTTTAAGGACCAATTTAAAAAAACAAACTTTTTTTAGAGACAGAATTAATCATTTACTCGAAATCTCAGCATAACCAACATTGACTAGTGTTAGTTTTTTTTTTACAATGTTAGAGAAATTAGTTTATAGAAGTTTTAAAAAGTAATCAATCTTTTACTTTTATAAAATATAGTATGATAGAAATATAGTAAATTCTACTCTACTTTTTCTATAATAACATGTAAATTACCTTCTATGATATGTCACTCTTTAATTAGTTGTTATGTTAACTATGGTTAATCTATTTTAAAATTAAATTATATCCCAAAATGGTAATTGTATAATTTACTAAAATACTAAAAACTGAATCTTTTCTTCTTCTCCCAAATCATGCTTCGAGTGGCTTTCTCTTTTTTTTTTTCTTGGACCCTTTTATCAGAATGTTTGTTGGCCCAGCATCACTTGCCATTTCATTGGACTCATTCAACCTTCTTGAATCATACTCTTTTGCTTCATTGGTTACTTGTAGATCATCAGACATCTTAGAGTTAAAAGACTCTGAAACACCTAATGTCTCCAACTCTTTCACTACGCGATCACATATGTCCTATAGAAAGGAAAAATGGCACCATGAAACCAATGAGAAAAACAGCAGCAGATAGTGATCTTTTTATTTAACAGTAACTTTTTATTACTTATATTAAACACCATACCTTCATAAAGCTGCTGTGGGGTTGCGGGGTTGAGGTGGCTATGGTGGTTGGCGTGGCTGCGGGGCTGGGTCAATGGGTGGGTAGGGCTTGAGTTGATTTTTCTTTCAATTTCAGAGAGGAATGGGAATTGCGTTGTATTGGGTCTCAAAACAATGGTAAAAAATATAAATTTACTTTTTAATATTTACATAAATTATATAATCATCCATCTTATAAAACTATTTAATTACAAAATAGTCTTACTTTAGTTAAGATATTTACTCTTAGTGGGTTAAATTAACTAAAACTAAAACTAAACATCTAATTAAAATATGCCACGTCATAAAAGGTAATTTACATGTTGTTTTAGAGGGAGTTGGGTAGAACTCACCTAAAAATATATATTGATTGATATTTTAAAAGATAAAAATAAATAAATTATTTTGTATTAAAATTTAATTTATTTAATATTATAAAAGTTATTAATATATTATTATTATTATTTAAATTACATTAAAATATTTAAATATAATATAAAAAGAAGAATAAAAAGTAAATATAATGTAAAAAAAGAATAAAAAATTATATTTTTATATACCCACATGTATATCAACATATCAGTGAATTATATATTAAAAAGTACGAATACTTTTTTAAATTATTGTATCCACATGTCTGAAATATTTTAAATATAATACTCATCTTTCTTAAGACTTAGGCCATTTGTGTCTTAGCAAAAACATTGAATTTTATCAGATAAAGATTTTTTTAGAAATAATAAATTATTTTGATTTATTTCAAAAAAAAAAAAAATCAAACATAGATTATACCAGCTCAAGCATAGCAGTAGCAGAAGTTAGAAAGAGAGCTGGTTGAGAAAAAAAATTCTCTCATTATTGAAGAAAAGAAAAAAAATTTGGGAAATTAAAAATAATTTCGTAAGACAATGCTGTAAAGAAAATAATCCATATTCCCGTCCCGTCTATCTGTACACCAATATATATTATATATAATAATCCATATTCCCGTCCCGTCTATCTGTACACCAATATATATTATATATATATATATATATATATATTATAAATAAAGGAAAAACTCATCTACAGTTATTTTTATCTTGATAGTTGATTTCAAATCTCAACTTCCGGAAAGAACTTCACCTATAAATAAATGTTGGTGCAAAGCCGACGAATATTTTCACCAAACTAATAATAGCGTTGCAAGATTCGAGTCAGCAACTTTTGCTGTGGCAAAAAACGTGCTTTCACCGGAAAACACTACAACTGAGATGGCTAAAGAGGAGGAGTTCCTGAGAGAAAACGGAGGAAATGAGAACGGCGCCGTCAAAGGGCGCCAAGTCTCCCGCAGCGACTTCCCTCCTGACTTTGTTTTCGGTGTCGCTACTTCCGCCTATCAGGTTCAATGCACCACGCTAACTAACCTGATCACGTTTTTGTTTCCATAATGTACATGTTTTTCTTGCCTTCGTTTCTTGCTCTTGTTTCTTTTACTGTCTCCTCACTTTGATTTTCCTTCAAATCTATATTGATATGGGAACTTTTCTGATTTTTTTTTTTTTTTTTACTGAGAATGATCGGAGTCTTGTACTAGTTGTCAAGTTATTATTGTTGTTTGTTTGTTTGTTTTCTTTGTTTTTTTTTTCAAGAAAAAATATTCGATCTACAAGGATGTGAAATTAGTACCAATGTTCGAATGACGAGAAGAGATTGAATCCGGCACTTAAATGCTCCGTATGCTCATAATTGTGAGAAGAACGTCTCCTTGAATGCTCCAAAGCCTCCATTTCTTACTTTAGACCCTCACTTTCTCCATTACCCGTTCCCTCGCTTTAGAGTTTTGTGTGTCTGATACTTTTTATTATTATTTTGCAAATATACCCCTTGTTTGAGAAGAAAATTGTGACGTTATATATACTTATTAACGCATTCATGAAGGGAGTATGAAGTTTTATTTCCAATCTGAATCACTCTTTATTTCAGTTTTGCCCCCTTTGAGGCCTTATTAACTGACGTAAGACGAGGCCTAGGTCTTTCTAGAACAAAAGAAAGTGTGGTTCTCTGTCTAAAGATCGGCAAATATGTCCATCGAGCTTATGATTTAGGGTCATATATTGTTTTGGAACTGTAGAGATCCACTTACAAATTTTATAGAATTTGTTTCCCTCAAAAGATTTATATGAATCAATTTAGTTAATGATTTGTGATATTAATTTAATCTCTAGAACGTAGTTACTTAACTCTATATATTGATAAAAATAATGCGTGTTGATTTCAATTTTGCTTGAACTAACTATGCTCATTGTCTGATATTGTATCTCTTCTGACATTTGAAATGTTCATGTTCTTCTCTAAACTGTGGAGCTTTATGAGTTCATCCTTCTTTTTGTACTAAAGACCTACAAGGCTGAACTGGTAAACCATTAAAAAGAGAAAACACTGTTAAATTTTAATCAAGAAATCTTGGACCAGGAATTCGTTCAAATATCCCTTTTATTATTTAATTATATGATATGAACAGCCTGGACCAGAGTGTTTTGGCAAATTGTTGTCATACGTATAATCATATAAATAGTGTTGTATTTAAAGAAAGATGACATAATCTATTTATCTCTCAGTTATACATTTATTACTTGTTTTTAGATTGAAGGCGCTTGCAATGAGGGTGGTAGAGGGCCTAGTATATGGGATGCCTTTTCACACACTGAAGGTAGGGAAAGTGGCAAAATCTTTAACTATAAGTTTTCTTAAATGGTGCTACTTGATGCTTTATTAGGGGTTTGTCTTTGTTGTTTTGCCAGGAAAAATTCTTGACAAGAGCAATGGTGATGTAGCAGTTGATCATTACCATCGGTATATGGTCAGTGATATAATTTGTATAGATTTGGATCTTCTAAAATTTGGATTTCACTTGAGAAGGTAAAGTGTGATCTCTCACCATTTATTTCATAGGTGAGACTAAGAGAAAACATGAGAGAGAAAACATTTAAGGGTGAAAGATCATACTTTATCCTCTCAAGTGAAAGTCCAAAATTTAGAGGATCCAAATTCAATTTGTATTCATTTTTGAAAAAAAAAAAATCCTGAACTTTACTTACTGAAGAGTAAATTAATTTTTGTAAAATAAATAAATTAAAAAGGGACTACATGGGAACTTGTGACATTTTTAGGGACCAAAATCATAGTTAGCTGATTTCTCTTCATTTGTATGCTTCTGCTTTTCTTTCCACAACAATAATGTTTATTGAAGCAGTTTCCTCTTGAATTTAAGTACTTCCTTGTGGGATGTCATATTGAGTCATAATGGAACATGGGTTATAAAAAAATCTGTAATTTTGTTTGTGATTTGTTGTTAGTTGTCCTTCTCCTAATTTTCTTACAGATTTTCTAACATTTTGAATGTGATTATGATAATAGGAAGATATTGATCTTATAGCGAAGTTGGGATTTGGTGCTTATAGATTTTCAATTTCCTGGTCTCGTATTTTCCCTGGTATGTCTTTTTACTTAAGTTTTCCTTGCAAATAATCTTTAAATAAATAACTTTCCATTTCATTTACTACAAATGATAGGTGACATGGGGAGGATTACCAAAATGTTTTAAAGGCTGCCTAAATCATATGGCCAGTTGATTTAGGAACACACACCCTAATGCTTAGGATTTAACATCTAAAGCATGAAGTTTGAAAATAGCACGTTTATAGGTTGTCCAATATAGTGCATGCCATAAACTGAGAGTGAAACCATTTTGAATTTGAAGGAAAATAAATGAGAGTGGTAGAATATTTTCTGACATTAATCTTCATTCACTTTTCTCTCCTCTTTTTAGTGATACTGAACAATTCCTAATAGTCTGTGACCTCCATGCTTAAAGAGCTCAAAGCCTTCTTGAGTTATTCCACAAGGTGCTCATTCTTTACCTTTTTATATTTTTCCTAATAAAATCACACGTCTCTCTTCTAATGAACCCACAGCCTCTCTTTTCTCCCATTGCTACATCAGCTTTTAGTTGTGCTTGCACATAATTCCCGTTCTATTATTACATCCATGGGCCTATCAGAATACTAGTGATATTAAGCTCATGAGGCATGCTATGAAATTTTCGGAGAAGGTGATAGAACAGAGCTTGAGCAAGAGAATTGGGTTTTGGTAAATCAATTTGGTTATGTGGATAGATCTACTATAGAGCTCTATACTTGTTAAGAAGACTACTTGAGAGGTACTAGAGCAAAAAGAGGGATTTAAATATGGTCTTCAAAGTTCATTGACTTGGAAAAGCCATATGATAGGCTACTAGGTAAGGTCTTATGGAAGTTCTCGGAGAAGAAAAGTGTAAGGGACCAAAGGTAGTCTATAATTGTACAAATTAAGGACTGTAAGGAGTCAAATGGTTTAACAGAGGAATTTTATATTGCTGCAGAATTACATTAAGGATCATTTCTCACAATAGTCTTAGAGATGCTTATGGAGTATATCTAAGAACCCCGTATCATACCTTCTTTTTCTTACCCAATAATGTAGTTCCTATGGTAATTGAGGAAATATTTAAATGAGAAGTTAGATTTGTGGAAATGAGGTTTAGAGGTATGTGGACTATGCATAAGTCAAAATAAGACGAGGATATTGAGTTTAAGTTCAACAAGCAATGATAGAACCCAATCGTAGAAGTGAAAGTTGGAATAAACATCACCACAAGTCGAGATGTAAGTATCTAACTGGGTTGTAAACCATAAGATTCAAGCGGTTTGATCAAAGTGAAAGAGTAATTTGGGCTTTATAAGTGATAAAAATGTTCCTTAAAAGCTTAAGGATAAATTTTATTCCACCGACATTAGATTAGTTATTGGGTGACAAAGGGTGGTCAAGAAAAGGATGTTTCGGTGAATGAATGGCTATACTCAAATGGACATAATAAGAAATGAGGTTATTAGAGAAAAAGTTGGAGTGGTATTTATTGTAAACTTTTAATGGTAAATTTTGCCTAAGTGGTTTGGACATGTTGGGAGAAGACTAGAAACCACCTAGTCAGGAGGGTAGATCAGATGGGGGGTACTCTAATAATTTGGAGCAAAGATCTAAGAAGACCTAATACTTTTTTTATTTAATGTTAAAATAATATATATTGATATCGAAAAATTAATAGTAAAATATAACTATAATTGTTAACAAAAATTTTAGTAAAATCACAATTTAATAGTTAAAAAATTATTGAAGGGCATCTTAGAAAAAAAATAATTTAATTATCAAATTTTTTAAAAAATATTTTGATAAAAATACAATTTAATCAATAAAAAATAATTTATTAAAAGGTATTTTAGTAAGCAAAATTTAATGACAAAAATATAAATTTCTGTTAAAGGGTATTTTTGTAAAAAATTATATTTTTTCTTGAAAAATGAATAAAGTTAACATTAGTTAAATTTAAAATAGATTAAAGAGGAAGTTTTTTAAAGTTATAAGAGAGGAAAATATATATTTTACAAATAAAGGGGAGGGAGTGTCATTTTAGTATCTCTTAGGGGAGGGGAGTGGAATTTTCTCACCAAGTTTTGACATGATTCATGACAAAGTGTAATGGTTCCATTTGATCCATGTAGGCGAAAGACAAGGTTTTGTTGATGTTGTTTTTGTATTTAAATTCAAGAGTAATAGGACAATTAAATCCCTGATAATTTTGTGATAGACTTATAAGTCGCTAAAGAAAAAGGTACCAAGTAAGTCTTTGAGGAAATTTTGTGATGGACTTATAGTTCCTTGAGGGGAAAAAAGAACTAAGTTATGATAGAATTGCAATGCTGGATGCATTTCGTCCTTCTATCAATCTTCCATCTCATTTTGTCATGGACTTATAAGTAAAACACTGCAATTCTTCATGGACTTGGTTTTTTTTTATTTTTTTTTTAACCCTCATAGAATTATAAGTCTATCTTAAAGTTTTTTCAAGGACATATTTGGTACTTTTTCAGTTTTTCTCTTAGATACCTACAAGTCTATCCTAAAATTCTTTAGGGATTTACATGCCTTATTACTGCAAATATAATCTACTTCTACTTCTACTATATATAATGGTAATATGTAAGAAGTTTGGTATACAACTTTCTTTTCAGAAAATACCCTTCATCATATATAATTCATAAAAGATTATTTTGTTATTCTAAAACTTGAATCCCAAAGTTTATTTTTTAGAGTATAACATACCTATCATCTTAACTAATTTCACATTTGTTATTATTACACACAATAAATAAAAAAGTTGGATTGATAGTCATGTTTCATGCCTACTAAGACACTAGCTATAGGTAAAGCCACTAAGAATGCATATTTTATTTTATTTTTTGTATTTTTTATGTTTATGATTAATGAAGAGTATCAAGGTAATATATCACCCATATTGAGTGTCATAAGTTGCAATCTGAGTGTCATATGGATGACTATGGGAATTGGTTTACATAAGTTGCAATCCATGTTTATATTGCATCACAGCAAGACATCGTATGATTTAATTAAATGATCACATTTACTTTTTGGCTGTAGATGGCTTAGGAACCAAAGTCAATGATGAAGGGATAACTTTTTATAACAACGTTATTAATGCCCTTCTTGAAAAAGGTATGGCGTATATAGAGCTACTTTACCTTAGCGTTTTGAGTCTTACCTCAATAATGTTATATTAAGTTACTCTTTCCAACAGGTATTAAGCCATTTGTAACTTTGTACCATTGGGATCTTCCGCTGCATCTTGATGAGTCAATGGGAGGATGGTTAAATAAAAAAATAATGTAAGTATTACACGATGTTGATTTGTTTTCTCGTTTTTACATTTTGATTCTTTCACAATAGCCTGAGGAAGCACTCATTGGACATGCTTTGAGAGTAATAAAGGTTGAGGTAGTACCGTAAGCTATTGACTTAAAAATGTTGAGCTGAAGAGGTTAATTATGGTAATCAAATCTGTTTGGTGGCTATTTGAGAAGTAAGAAAATAAAAAATGGATGTCAGAAGCCCATAATGAGCATATTGTGAGAGAATTATGTTTATGAAACATATCTGATCTTATTTGTGCCAGAACTGGAAATTTAGTTTGTCCATGATACTAATATATGCAAGAACAACCACATGAAGTCTTAGTTAAATGGATGCTGCAGACCCTTATTTGTTCTGCATGTTTCTAGAATTTCCGTCGAGACAGTATGATATTCTAAATATTTTGTTAAATTATCAAATATTAAACTAGATGGTACAGAAATACTTTGTGGTATACCTGAAGTCCTTTTTTGCAGACAGTGTTCTTGCTGTATAGAAACGTTAAAATTACTATTGCCAAATAGCCATCAAATTTAGGCTCCTGGGCTGATGCAAAAGATAATATTCTGAGGAGACGTTAAACTAGATGTCATTGTCTAAACAGATTCTATTTATTCTCCATTTTAAAATTTTATATATCATGTGTTTATAAATGTAGTGTTTCGGGTTTAATATGTGTGAAAATGTACCTTTGAAATTTAAGAGTAAATTTTATCACAGTGTCATTAAACTAATTATGTTGTATGGGACAAAATGTTGGGCAACAAAAGGTGAATATGAACATAAGTTTAGGTGACTGAAATGAGGACGCTTAGATGGATAAATGGTCATATGCATATAGAAGAAAAAAAGGAATGACGATTGAAAAAATGGTACAATCTCATCTAAGGTGGTTTGGACATATCAGGAGAAGGCTGGTAAAACATCCAAAGAGAAGGGTGGATTAGATAGAAGATAAAAAAGTGGTTAGAGGTAGAGAAAGACCTAAAGAGAGCACAAAGTGATCAAACAAGGTCTCTGTGTGAATGATCCCACTGCACACATGATACATATAGGGAGCAATGGTGTTGTTTGATCAATGTTGTTAGCTCTACCTAGTGGGATAAGACTATGGTGGTGGTATTGTTGTTATCTATTTTTCTAAATGCTTGCTTCAATTATGTCTCGAGATTTTTTGTAGCTTTATTTTGGTGGCCTTGGCTAGTGGTAAAAATGTTGTCTATGTTACATGGTCCCAAGTTCGGATAAAGGAGGAGGGACGTGTTAGGCTCACGACAGCCAAGAAAAACTTTGTCGAATATTCATGAGATGAACCAAATACAATATTGCGCTAAAGTTAGGTTATTGCTAGAAGTAACGCATTGTATGACTCAAGTATAATGTCAAATAAGCAGGGGCTATTGCATTGGTGCTCAGGTGTAGTGCAAAATGAGCCAAGTTTTCCACGTTTTCATGAACAAACAAGAGTAAATAAGCTAGATCACAAAGGTATAGGTAAATGAGATAAGGTTAAAGATGCAACAAGTTGCGGTTTGGGATATGGAATATAGCACACTTACAGGAAAATCTATTGAGTTGGTAGATACCATCATAAGGCATAAAAGTTAAGGGACGAAAAAATCCTGAGGATCAGGTGTTGGTAGATGAAAATTGAGAGAAATTTCCAAAGATGGGTATTAGAAGAAGTAAGGTGGGACGAATATGGAAGTGCAGATGAGATGTAAAGTGAGATGTCAGAAGTAATTAGAAGAGTGACAAAAGGAAGCTTTGGAGAAACTAATGTATTGGAGCAATAGACAAGGAGTTGTAATGGTAGGACATAAAAGTAAAAGTGAAGGTAAAAGTAAAGTGGAAATGCTTTAAAGAGTAATCTCTATGCTATAATGTGAAAAAATGGAAAATACAAATATAAGATGACTAAAACTTAAATTATTCTTGAAGGATTCGAGATTTTGAACTAAAAGAGATCCTAAAGAGAATGAAGAATGGCAAGGTAATAAGTTCGGACAATATTCCGATTAAAGTTTGGAAATGGTTTGGAGGATAAGAGGTTGGTTGGATAACCAAACTTTGAGATTTTAAGGTCTAAGAAGATGCTAAACCAATGAGAAAGAACATCTTGGTCCCTATCTTTTAAGAATTAGGGGACATACAAAATTGTGAAAACTATAAAGGAATCAAGCTCACGGGTCATACCATAAAGTTACGGAACAGGGTAATAGAACAGAGAATGAGACAAAATACACAGGTTTCGGAGAACATAAAGGTAAATCTTATCACATTGCCATCAGACCCGCTGTGTCATATGGAATGGAGTGATGGGCAGCAAGTTTAGTGTGGTCAAGATGAGGATGTTTATATGAATGAGTGGCCATATATGTATGAACAAAATAAGGAACGATGATATTAGAGAGTAAATTGGAGTAGCATTTATTGTTGAAAATATGGTGGAGTCTCGTCTTAGGTGGTTTGGACATGTGGGGAGAAGACTGACAAAGCATTTGGTTAAAAGGGTGGCTTAGATAGAATATAGACAGGTAGTGAGAGGTAGAGGAAGATCTAAAAGGACAATGAATAAGGTGGTCAAGAGAAAACTATGTTTGAAAGATCTCATGATACATGGTAAAACGCAATAACATCGTTAACCCATTCCACCTAGTGGGAAAAGACTTTGATGTTATTGTCGTCATTGTCATCTATTGACACCAGCTTCTTTAGGAAGCACCGGCCGCCAATTTTTCGTGTTGGCTCACCTTTTTAAATCTCTTTATTTGGCATTAGTACCAGTTTTACAAATTAGTCCTTGGTACCCTTATTGAGAAATATTTTAAACATCCTCTTGAGATTTCTTTATCAATATTTTATATTTTTAAATCTTATGTTTCGCTTTCTGGCATATGCCAGAGAATATTTTGCACTCTATGCAGATACTTGCTTTGCAAATTTTGGTGATAGAGTGAAGAACTGGATTACTATTAATGAGCCCCTTCAAACTTCGGTGAATGGGTATGATATGGGAATCTTTGCACCTGGGAGAAGTGAGAATTCACTAGTTGAGCCATATTTGGCAGCACATCATCAAATCTTGGCTCATGCGGCCGCAGTCTCCATATACCGAAGCAAGTACAAGGTGTAAAGCATAGTTACTTTTATGCCAAACTTTAATCTTTAAATTGGGTTGCTTTCATTTTGTTCATATGGTCTAGCATATGCTCCCCCCACCCCTCCCCTAGTAGAAAAAAGAAAAGCAAGTTTTTACTATTATCATTAGATTTGCTATTTCCTTAAACTTGGTTTCTGGTGGAGATGGCATTAATTAATCCGTATTGCAAAATACCATTTTTAAATTTTAATCGTTCTTATTTTTTAATCATCTCTGAATTTTATTTAACAATTTACTAATGGTGGCCAGTTGTCTTTCTAGGATATACAAGGTGGGCAAATTGGCCTGGTTGTAGACTGTGAATGGGCAGAGGCTAATTCTGATAAGATTGAAGACAAATCTGCTGCTGCAAGGCGCCTGGATTTTCAGATTGGCTGGTGACCCCCCTTGCGTCCATTCCATATTATTATTTGGATAGGAGCTTAAAAGATTCTTTCTTTAGACTCACAATCTACACAAAGATATGGTTCTTTAATTCTCTAAGTAAATGACACCAAAGTCAATTTAGTAAATGTTATACTGTTGAATGACTTTTTGTTTGTGTAATTTTTTAAAAAACCAACCATCGGATTAGAAGCTTATATGATAGATAATCTCTACAAAATTTTATGTCAATCCAAAAATCATTATCTATACTTGTTATATAGTTGAAAATTAACATATTTGTTCAACTATACATATACAAAGGATTTTCCAATTTCATATTGATTGATATCTGATTTCAGTGAAACTTCGTATAGATGATCTTCATTATATGTTATTATGATTCATTGATTTGATTGATAAAATATACATGTATAAAAAAGTTATGAGCGGTGTAACTTTGCTTAAATTGACATTAGTGTCATTTGATCTTTAGAAATGACTTTTGTGGGAACTTGAAAGTGAAATAAAATTTATAAATGAACTAACTTAGGCAAATTAGAGTTGGAGGTTTGTATAGGTTCTGCACGTCTAAGTTATGATCTTGATGTGTGCTGCTTAATCATGCTAATATATATTTTCAACCCAGGTACCTGGATCCACTATATTATGGTGAGTATCCTAAAGCTATGCGTGAACGACTTGGAGACCAGCTTCCGAAATTCTCAGAGGAAGACAAGAAGTTGCTTCTGAATTCTATGGACTTTATTGGTTTAAATCACTATACAACAAGGTTTATCACTTATGTGACAGACTCCAATAAAGAAAGTCGTTACTACGGGGCACAGGAGATAGAGAGAATCGGTAATAATTAGAAGTTCAGAACCTTGTATCATTTTTATCTATCATAATTAACGATCTAGCTGATTGAGCTGTTTGTTGTCAACAGTGGAATGGGAAGGTGGCAAGGTCATTGGTGAGAAGGTGTGTATCATCTGTGTGTGTGTGTTGATTTGTGTGTATGGTTGCACATTTCTTTGTGTGTGCTTCATGAATATGCATACACATAACCAGATGGAGTTTTATGTTGTGTGTATACACAGGCAGCATCAGAGTGGCTTTATGTTGTTCCTTGGGGTCTTCGCAAGGTTCTCAATTATGTATCACAAAAATATGCTACACCAATTTATATAACGGAGAATGGTATGCAACTTCTTTTTTTTTTTTTTTGTCCTTCATAAAATTGGCAACAAAACGAATAGAAGAAACAACACTCAGATAAAAATGAGGGGGAAAATTACGCGAAAGGCGTTAAGTTGTGTACGCCATATATCTCTTTGTGAATTATTTGGCTGTATAATGGCACTTAGAATGCCGGAAAAGCATTAACGGCCATAGGGCATTGACAGTTTAGATTATCACGAGTTTAATCATATGGGATTATGGGTTATAGTTTAACAAGTTTAGCTCAAAGGCTATGGAAAATGCTGTACTCAAAATATAACCAAATGTAATTCTAGTTTCACTTTTAGGAATGAATGAAAAATTAATAATCCAAAGGTAATTGGATAGTTGATACTTGATAGTCCGCTAGTTTGAATTAGCTTTATACAACATCACTGAAGGTAGTGGTCTATTGTGTATATAGGCCAGTTTTCACCTTCAGCTGCAATACTTTTCACTGTTTTCCGCGTTTAAGCTGTAATAGATGTATTTGTATGTGTATATATATAATGGTTCTTCATTTCTTAAGCTGGATTTCCATGGCAGGTATGGATGATGAAGATGATGATAAATTGCCACTGCATGAGATGCTAGATGACAAACTAAGAGTTCGCTATTTCAAAGAATACATTGCCGCAGCTGCTGCGGCTATAAAGTAAGTTTGCTCACTTTTCTATGTGCATATAACATCTGTATGAGTACATTGCCGCAGTTGCTGAGGCTATAAAGTTAGTTTACTCACTATATCTTATGTGCATATACCATCTGTATGAGTTAATCCTGTTCTTTTCACCAATTACCAAGCTATCTGGTAGTTTGATGCTACCATTTATCTAGGAATTGATGAATACTTGCATGGCAAAGATCTCTTCTTGCGTGTGTTAATGAAACAGAGAGAAATGTACTAGTAGCCTTGCTAAGTGTTGAGAAACTTGACATCTAGGCATATTTTTTGTTTCCCACTTAATGAATGTGGTCACTCCTCATGCTAACTCCATAGTAGGTTTACAAATATGCATTCTTTCCCAACCGTCACTCTATCTTGCTAGTTGCCCTTCATACTGCACTCTAATAATGTGGATTCCTAACAAATCTCTTTTAAAATATATGATGGTTGATGGCATATGTTCTCATTTTACTTGATCTTGGAATGTCATTTCCTTTGTTTTCCTTTGATTTCTGATTTTGTTCTTCCTACTTGTCTCTAGGGATATGATAGCATGTATGATTTGACATTAGTTTTGCATATTTATGCCTTTAGCCCCTAGTTGGTATCATTATTCCTTATTCGTGTGAAACATTCAACTTCTAGAAATAGTTGTTTCTGGTATCTGTAAATAACGCATCAATTCAATTCCTGAAATTGTAAATGTGCTTCATTTTAGTGACTGAAATATCAAAAAATTTATTCCTTGAAGTATGTTCTGTAGATGAACAATTAGTCAGCCAATATGTTTTGCCATGTGGTATTAATAGACGATGAACCATGCCACATGGCATGTTGTCGAGTCACTTAACATGACACATTAGCAAAACAATGACAGTTGACGATTGATTGGACAAAGATATGACCTATGAAATGTAACTTTAGGACTCGATAGTTGATTTTGATATTTGAGATATTAAAATGAAGCATGTTTGCAACTTTAGGAACCCAATTGTGTCTCATAGTGTTTGCTCTAATTCTAGAGTAAACCTCCAAATCAATCTCTAAAAATGTGATTGAGGGTGATAGACACTTTGATCCCATGATTAGTGACAACTGGCAGGTTAATGTGACTAGGGCAATAAACCTTATCTCACACAAAGTCATGGTGGACACTTTAGTCCTTGCCTAGGTTCCACCCTGTCCACACCCTTGAACCTCAGCACCACCCTACTCATCCCCTTTCTATGGAAGCAAATTATCAAAGACATGCAACACAAAAAGATGTAAGAATGGAGATGAATGAAAAACACATAGAACCATGGTCTTCCAGGCCAATCCTTTTTCTCTCTCTCTCTCTTTTTCTTCTTTGTCAATTACCATTATAACTATAATGATATTGTGAAAAGGGGATAAGTAAACCCTCACAGTGGTCTCAACATGTCCCCTCCCTAATGGTCCTCTGCCTTGTCATGGCCTTGTTGAACTCATCAATCTTCCATTTGACCTCCCTCTTCCTCCTCCTTGTGACTGATCTGACCCTCTTGAGCACCTCCCTCTGCTCTGCCGTCAAGTCCTTTGGGGCATTGTCACCTGTTGGCAAGACAGAGGATCAAGGAGGGCTTGTGGGTCGTCCATTGGAAGAGAGGAGGGTTTTGATGAGTGTTTGTACAGAGTGGAAGAGAATGGTTAAGGGAAGAAGGGAAAGGGTCTTTCGGTGGTTGTGGTAGGCAGCAGAGTAGGAGAGAAAAAGCAGAGGGAATGAGGTTTTGGATTATATGAGGAAAATAGGGGAAAAAGATATAACTAGAAATAAAATTTTGACCAACTATTGATTGCCAACAAATTTTTGCCAAAGAATAAAATTGAAACATTTAGAAATTAAAACTAGAATATTTTCCTTTTTGAAAAAAATAGTGTAAAATTGAAATTAACTGTAAACTTTGACAGCAAAATGCATACTTATCCCCTTATGAAATTAATAAAGGATCTTTCACATTGAGGAAGTTCTCACCAGTATAACAACTAAGGAAGAATCACTTGAAGAATGACTAGTTAAACTGACATTATGTTACTGCCTATCATCATTTGAATGCACAGGGATGGAGTAGATGTTAGAGGATACTTTGCATGGTCATTGCTAGACAACTTTGAATGGGCTCAAGGGTATACCAAACGCTTTGGATTGGTCTATGTCGATTATAAGAATGACCTCACTAGGCATCCAAAGTCTTCTGCATATTGGTTTTCACGGTTTCTGAAAGCTGACAACGACAAAAAGGGAAAGGAAGAGTAGTTGATTTCCATCATGAACGAATGAATAATTATAAGAAAAGAAAGCTTCTATCTTATCCTTATGTGGAAGCTTTACAGTAACATTTCTCTACTAAATTCTGGATTCATCAAATTATTTATGTACCGGAGTTACCTAAAACAGAAAAACTGTTATGTTAAATACTTATCTTGGTTTGAAGTATAGTTGTTTGCATTTTTCTACCCCTTCATGTTTTCGCAGCTTCCTTTACTGTGGGAGAAGTCTTTTTCCGCTTTTGGTTTGTATCTTGATCTAATTGTGGAAGTTAATGGCGGTTTCAAATTTCCAGGGTGTAATTCTTGTCGCGATATTGTTATTTTGTCAACCGGAGAAGTAGTGCATACAAAAAATGTTATCAAAAAAAGAATTCAGACATGATCGAAAATGAAGTCTCATTTCCTGAGTTTAGTATCTATTTATATCATATAAAAGTTAATACTAATTTATTATAGAACTAGACTAAGACTTGCATATTATGTGAAGAGAAATTAATTATACTATATAGTATACATTTAAAGGTGTTATATTATTTGAGAATTAATTAGATAATATATAAATTAATGGTATTAAATTTGAAAGTTTGTTTGTAAAAAAATATTTGCAATTTATACATAATTCCATATAATTATTCAAAAAAAAAATTCAAAGGAAAAATACAATAACAAAATCTTGTGAACTTGGCATTTTTCTTTTTTTATTTGTGCATGCTTTCTAATATCTTTATATAATATAATTTTTTATATATATTTTTTAGCATATAATATAATCAATTCTAGGAAAATAATAAAAAAGAGTTAGAAAAAAATAGTTAAGAATGAAAATACAAAAATTATAGCATAACATTATAAATAAATTTACTAATTATGATATATTAGAATGTATACTTAAAGCTGAATGTACTTACTGCTTAGAGACGTTTTAGACAATTCATTTAAAAGATTATGAAATAGAATAATAATAGCAAGAGAGAGTCATTAAAAATATTTAAGTAGACCAATTAATATATAGTTTAAATATTTAATTGAAAATTATTATTATAGTCTTAATGTAGACATTAATTGCATTTAACTATTATTTTTTAATATCATTGAGCAATGATAGGTATTAAATTTAATTGATTAGGAAGATTCAAATATAGTATTATGTAAAAATTTATTTATTTGTTATATTATAAAATTGTAAAATTATTATCTATGCAAAATTAATAACGTGGCATAATCACAAAACATAAGCTCATTTTATAATAGGTTTTGTATAAACTTTTATATGCCGAAAGTAAATAAATAGATGAGCTATGCCATATTGCTTCTTGTAGTTGTACCATGTCAATAATTTTATAGAGATGACAATTTCACAATTTTGCAGTATAAAAAATAATTAAAGTTTTTCATAAAAATGATATGTCATTTATCATTAACAGTTATGTTCTGAGGATTACATGAAACATTGATTTGGGCTTAAATGTGAGGTATAAATTTTTTTGTGTGGCAGCGTCCGACTTATTGATGTTGAGGTGCCGCCTGTCCGAGTTCCTTGTAAGGAGGTGGGGGTGGTACCTGCAAGAGACTTTGATATTTAAGTTAGCAAGGGTTTTAGGCAAGTTTTTAGTAGACTAGAACGTAAATTATACTTAAGGAGTGTCAGTGTATTTATAGTAGAGTTGATAACCACCTTTGTTGGAGTAGTTCCATCTTTTCTGATGGATAACCGTTCCCTTTATTTTGGAAGTTTGTTGGGACCTATCTTTTAGAGAAGATAGAGATAATAGGAGAGATTTAGGGAGGTAGTTACTTATTTGGATAAGTAAAATTGTACATTCTTTGTCGTGTCCGACCTTTTAGAAGGTCGGGTAGGTAGTAGATCGGACGATATCTGTAGATTGGGCTTTATTCATTTTGGGCATGGCTAAATTGTAGACCAGTGCATGAACAGTGCCCCCTGCTCGAGGTCGAGCTTTACAAGATCAGGCTTGAGCAATTAGATGACCAAATTGAAATATTGAGCTGTGGAGAAGTTGTTTAGTAGTTTTGAGGTATGAAGGCAAGGAGGTCGGTCGACTCAACATGATTTGAATGATGTAATATTTTCAGAATATTACTTCGTAACCATTTGTGCATTTTTTTTCGCGCGCTATCATTTTGTTGTAGTGTAGTTGTTACTTCCTTAAAAGTTGTCATTTATTGACATGATATTACAAGTCGTTTTCACATTCTGTCCGTCTTGCTCTCTTTATACGACTTGTTTTTGGCCAAATCTTTTTTTCTAGAACTGATTTGTAGAACTCGTTCTTTCTGAGTTTTTTAAGACTTGTAGGCCTTGTATGACTAGTTTTAACACATCTTGCTTAACTAGAGAATATTTCTTGTCCTAGTTTTGTACAACTTGTTCAGCTCGAGATTTTTTGAGGATGCATGACTTGTTTTAATACAAATCATGTTTTTGAAACTTATTCTGATTTTGTACAACTCGTTTTATACCGAGTTATTTTGAAGATTGTAGATTTGTTGCACGACTTTGTTTTTGGTACAAATCGCTTATTTTCAGATTTGATTATTTTTTAGTATAATCTCGCCCAGCTTGTTCGATACGAGTAGTTTTAAGGTTTTACGATTTGTTTCATTTCAAATCGTTTAATTAGAACGTGGCTATTTCTTGATCTGATTTCATACAACTCGTTTAAATTCGAGCTGTTTTTAGGACTTCACAACTTGTTTTAAGTACAACTGGTTTACTTTGAATCTTTTTAAAGTATTAGATCATCTTTATAGCCATCGGACTTTGTTACTTTATCCATCGTGCCCCTGCTCGAGATCGAGCTTTATGAAGTCAGACTCGAGCAATCAAGTGGATTGGATTATCGAATGAAGCCTTTCAATGATTTGTTGAACTCGTTCATTCTGAGTTTTTTATAGATGACTTGTTTTTATACAAGTCACTTTTTTGAAGCACAACTCGTTATATATCAAGTTGTTTTGCACGATTTGTTTTAATGCAAATTGCTTAGATTATATGGTTATTTTTTACTCGATTTCGTTCAACTCATGAACTTGAGTTGTTTTAAATTATTAAGACGTATTATAACCATTTGACACCAATTTAAACCTCATCGCTTTATCCAAGCGACCATTAAAAAGGTCGGCTCGTGATTTTTGTGCTTTGTCGAGCATAAATTGGCGCCTTAAGTAAAGGGATTATATGTTTATTCCCTTCCCTTTCTAGTTTTACCAGGGTTTTATCCTTGTGTATGATACAGCTCGTTTCGATTGTTTCGATTTTGTTCAAAATGTTTACAATCCTTTCTTTCCTTTACAACTCCTTTTCTGTACGAGTTGTTTGGTTAAAGAATTGTTTTGATTTTACTTTAGTAATTCATTTTGATACAAATCACTTTTTAATGCTTTGCTTTAATGATTTGTTTTGATACAAGTCACTTTTAAATCTTTGCTTTAATGATTTGTTTTGATACAAATCACTTTTAAAGCTTTGCTTTCAGATAGACACGACTTGTGCTTGATATAAGTTTGTTGAAAATATGGTTGACTGGCACAACTCGTTCAATCCGAGTTGTCCTTATGTTGTTGTGGATGCTAGAATAAGTTTTCTTTGGACAACTTGTTTTTGTGAAATTGTTCCATTTTATACGACTAGGTCATTTATTTTTGAACTTGTAGAGATGAGATCGTGGGCTTGAAATTTTGTACGATTCATTTATTACTCGTGTGGGTCGAGTTGTTAAATCGTATTTATGCCTCGAGGGGCATATTTAGTTAAGTTACTTTTGTGACTTGTTCTAAACACAACTTTTTCAACCTGTATGGTCCGAGCTGTTTCGAGGTATTTTTTTCAACTCGCGTATGTAACTTCTTTCCACCAATTGGTTCCTCGTTGCTTCATCCAGACGACTTCTATAGGATCGGCCCATGATTTTCGCAGTTTGTCGAGTTTCAATTGGTGTGTTTTAATTGTAGAAAATCAATTTCCATAAGAAATTGCATTATCTCCCTATGTTGGAGGTGTGTCGTGACCTAGGAAGTTCGTCACCTTTGAGGTCGGACACTTTGTAGTAGCCCTTTTCTAAGACTTCAGTAATCTTGTAGGGTCGTATCTAGTTTGCTGTCAGCTTTTCTTCACCCAACCTCTATAGCCCGATATTATTTCCTATCAGGATGAGGTCGTTTGTGGCGAATCTCGTAGCCATTCTTTGTCTCAAAATCTCTTTTCTTATCCGAGTTTGATCTCGAATTTCTGGAATGAGGTCGAACTCTTCTTTTTGAGCTTGAATGTTACCAACCTCATTGTAGAATTTTTCAAAGCCTCTTCTCTTATCTGAGTTTGCTCTCAGATTTATGGAAGGAGTTCGAGTTCTTCTTTTGTGTTCCAACTTCATTGTAAAATGTTGCCATTATTTTTTCTTTATTTATGTCAATAGGAATCATGGCTTCTGTGCCATATGCATGTCAAAGGGAGATTCTTCAGTGGTAGTTTGAGTCATTCCATATGCTTATAGTATTTGTGTGAGCTCTGAAAAGTCTGTCAGTAGAAGCTAGCTTGTAACACCTTTTTGCCGGTGACCTGCCCCCAGATGAATTTTACAGATTTCACTTTGGGTTTCATCTAGAACCTCTTGTATTTGAAGTCAGGATGCACTTTGATAGAGGTGTTGAGATCCCTCTTTTATAAAGAATATTACAAACTAAGATGTAGTGCTGAGCTTCTTTCATTCATCTTCTTGCCTTCCTTTATTCTTGAGGAAGGATGTCGAACTTGATATATTCAACGGTTGGAGTTATCCATTCCTAGATTGCCAAGATGTCTGTCTTGTTGACTTCTTATGATATTAAAGGTGACTGTAGTATTTCTTGGATCAGGATTTTATCATTGTCCCGGACTTTGTATTGGCTAGCTTTGAAAAGGCATCAGCTCGGCCATTCTGCTCTCGGCTTATATGCCCGACCTTTCCTTCTTCATTCTTGGGGATGATCCCTGCCCCATACCAGCTTTGTTTGATGATCCATCCCCCAATCGCGGAGCTCTATTTTTGCTTATTGGTATATTCCGCAAGGAAATCGGCCAAGTATTACGACTTGATGGCCATCCGAGCTTTGTACTTTAAATCAAATTCAGATAGCTCCACAGCCCACTGGAGCAATATCCTTTTTTTAGAGGATATGGGATGAGCGGATATTTTATACGCTTTTTGCCATCATTTTCATATAGTTTTTAGTATGTTTTGTTTAAGTTTTATTAAGTTTTTATAGGTTTTAGTGTAAAATTCACATTTTTGGATTCTACTTTGAGTTTTTGTGTTTTTAGGCAATTTCAGATATTTTCTGGCTGAAATTGAGGAGCTGGAGCAAAAGTCTGATTCAGAGGCAGAGAAAGCATTGCAGATGTTGTCCGGATCTAACCTCCTTGCACTCAGAAGAGCTATTCTGGAGCTACACAAGTCCACATAGAGCGTTGTCAATGGCTATGGAAAGCTAACATCCAGGGCTTTCCAGAAATATATAATAGTCCATACTTTGCTTCAGAATTGAAGGTCCAAAACTGGCGTTCAACGCCAGCCTCCTGCCCTGTTCTGGCGTTCAACGCCCACAAGGGAGTAGCTAGCGTTCCAACACCCAAGAAGGATCCCCTAGCCAGCGTTCAACGCCCTAGAGGCCTCCTAGCACGTGGATCTCAATCAAGCTCAGCCCAAACACTCATCAAGTGGGCCCCAGAAGTGGATTTTAGCACTAAAAGACTGTTTTACCCTTCCTATGTAATCCTTAGTCATTAGCTTAGTATTTATTTGAGAACTTTTATGGATTCTAGGGGGAGGACCTGTCATATTTCATTTTACACATTGTATTTTCTATCAGTATGAGTTTCTAAACCTTCTAGGTTGAGGGGAGGAGCTCTGCTGAGTTTTATGGATTAATAAAGTACTACTGTTCTATTTTAATCCGTGTTTGATTCTCTATTCTAAGATGTATCTTCGTTCTTCATCAATATGAATGCGTTGAACCGGCACAAGGTTACCTCATTCTACATGGGTTCAGAGTGAGTCTTTCATCGGACAATGATGAACTACCAGCTTAATCATACATCTCCTAGACGGCTAATCCACGGCTTCATTGGGGACTTATCGAAACACCAGTTCAGCTGAAGTATGGGGAGATTAGAGCCTTTGTGGTAGAGGCTAGAACCAAAGCAGCAACATCCTCTAATCTAAAAGATTCGACCTTGTCTGTGGCGTTTTGAGTAGGATCACCAAGGAGAATGAACTGCAGGAACTTCACCTTCAATCAGACTAGATCCGCACTAACCCTGGGGTTCAAATCTGGAGGAGTATTAGCGATCTCTTAAAAGAGACGTTAATCACATACAGTCTGCCATAGAAGAAATCACTCACAGTTGAAGAAGACAGTAAGACCGGAATTAATCCAGAAGAATAAAGCATCTCCAAGCCTTAACCATCTTCTTATTACTGGTCATAATCAAACATAGTAATTCCATCTTATTCCAATTTTATGCTTTTAAACAAATCCAACAACTCTTCTATCCGCCTGACTAAGATCTACAAGATAACCATAGCTTGCTTCAAATCACAATCCTCGTGGGATCGACCCTGACTCACTCAGGTATTACTTGGACGACCTAGTGCACTTGCTGGTTCAATAGTGCGAAGTGTAATTCCACGCTCACCAAGTTTTTGGTGTCGTTGCCGGGGATTGTTCGAGTTTGGACAACTGACGGATTATCTTATTACTTAGATTAGGTAAATTTCCTTTTCTTTACAGGTTTAGTTTTATTTTATCTGAGTCTTTTATTTTCTTCTTCTTTTTCGAAAAAATAAAAAAAAAATTTCAAAAACCTTTTCTTTTCTTTATTTAATCTTTGTTTTTGGTTTGAGTCTTTTGTTTTCGTTCTTGTTGAATTTTCAAATTTCTTTGAGTCTTTTTCTAAACACTTTTCAAAAATAGTGTTCTTTGTTTGAGTCTTGTGTCAATCTTTAAGTTTGGTGTCCTCTTGAGTCTTTTATTTTAAATTTTCGAAAATTGTGTCTTTAGTTTTCAAAATTTTTAAGTTTAATGTCTTTTGCATGTTCTTGTTTTCTTTGAATTCTTTGAGTTTTATTCTTAATGTTCTTCTTGATCTTCAAAGTGTTCTTGTTTTGATCTTAAAATTTTTAAGTTTGGTGTCTCTTTGTGTTTTTCTTTGCAATTTTCGAATTCTAGTGTTCTTAGATCTAAAAATTTTAAGTTTGGTGTCATTTATTTGTTTTTCTATTTCTTCATTAAATTCAAAAATAAAAAATATCTTTTCTATCTTTGTTTTAATTAATTTACGAAAATTTCAAAATAAAATTTCAAATTTTAATTTCAAATTATTATCTTATCTTATCTTAATTTCAAATTTCAAAATCAAATATTTTCAAAAATCATATCTTTTTCAAATCTTTATCTTATCTTATTTCAATTTCAAATTTTAAGTTTCAATTTCAAAATTTAAAATTTAAAATTTAAAATTTAAAATTTCAAAATCAAATCTTTTTCAAAAATCAAATTTCAAAATCTTATCTTCTTCAACTTCTTTTCAAATCTTTTCTTTTAAAATTTGATTCTTTCTTCTCTTATCTCTCTTTTAAAATTTAAATTTCAAATCTTTTTTTAAATTAGAAACTAACTTTTTGATTTTGATTCCAAATCTTTTTAATTTAAAACTTATCTTTTCTTAACTTCCTTATCTTATCTTTCTTATCTAACTTATCTTATCTTTAATTTAAAATCTTTTCTATCTTATCTTCTTCTAAATTTTAAAATTAAATCTTTTTCAAATCTTTTCAATTCTTATCTTATCTTGTTGACTTTTTTCAAATATCTTTAAAATCAAATCTTTTCTAATCTTCTATCTTATCTTTTTTCAAATCTTTCTTAATTAGTTACTTGTTCTCTCTCTTCTTTTTCAAAACTTCCTAACTAATTCCTCTCTCTTATAATTTTCGAAACTTCTTCTTCTATTTCTCTCTCTTCTTTTTCGAAATTCATTAATTAATTTTCAATTCTTTTTAATTAATTAACCTTTATTTTTGAATTAATTAAATAAATAAAACAAAAACAAAAATATTTTAATCATAATTTACATCTTTATCCTTAATTCTTCTTCTTCTCCTACCTTTCTTCATCATGAACCCAATTGGGAATGAAGAGTTCAGAAGAACTCTGGGATCTTATACAAATCCCACTACTGACTTCTATGGAAGAAGTATTAGCATACCTCACATCAGAGCAAGTAGCTTTGAACTAAACCCTCAACTCATTACTTTAGTGCAACAAAACTGTCAGTATTCTAGACTTCCACAGGAAGAACCTACTGAGTTCCTGGCAGATTTCTTAAAGATTGCTGACACAGTACACAATGAGGGAGTAGACCAAGATGTCTACAGACTATTGCTCTTTTCTTTTGCTGTAAAGGACCAAGCAAAGAGGTGGTTGGATAACCAGCCCAGATCTAGCTTGAAAACTTGGAAACAGCTAGTAGACAAGTTTTTAAATCAATACTTCCCTCCAAGAAAACTAACCCAGCTGAGACTAGACATCTAAGACTTCAAACAAGGAGATAATGAATCTCTTCATGATGCCTGGAGGAGGTATAGAAGGATGCTAACAAAATGTCCCACTGAAATATTTTCAGAATGGGTACAATTAGACATTTTCTACTATGAACTTTCAGACATGGCTAAAATGTCTCTGGACCACTCTGCTGGTGGTTCCATACATATGAGAAAGACCATTGAAGAGGCTCATGAGCTTATTGAGACAGTTGCCACTAATCAGCATCTATACTCATCTGCTGATACTTCTATGAAAGGAGATGTTAAGGAAATATCTACTGAACCTAACCCTCCAGAACAGGATAGCCCATTGACTCAGCAACTACACACCCTTGCCCAGCAACTACTGGAATTGCAAGAAGCCTTGCGAGAAACTCAGGCTTCTAATAGGAATGTAGAAGTCCAGCTGAGTCAAACAAGGCAGCAGTTATCTAAGCAGATAACATAGGAATGTCAGGCTATTCAACTGAGGAGTGGGAAATTCTTAAACACCCAACCTCAGTGCAGTAGGAGATCAAGGGAAGAAAAACTAACAGAGGAACACCAGACTGATGTCCAAGATGTCTCTGAGGGTATTGAATGCCCAAAGAGGAATGTCATTGGCGTTCAACGCCAAGAAAGGGTATCCATCCCTGGCGTTGAACGCCCAATTGGGGACAACAACAAGGGCGTTAAACGCCCAAAAGGGACTAGTATCCCTGGCGTTGAACGCTAGGAAGGGGGCAGCAATATGGGCGTTGAACGCCCAAGCAAGGGAGGCCAGTCACATACTGATAACAACCCTCCTAAGCAAGCTAGTAACCCCCCTTCCAATACATACGGCACTCAGCCTTCATCAACCAAGATTGATGAGTATAAAGCTAAGATGCCATTTCCTCATAAACTCCGTCAAGAGGAAAAAGATAAACAGTTTGTCCACTTTGCAGATTATCTCAGAACATTAGAGATCAAGATCCCTTTTGTAGAGGCTCTTGAATAGATACCAGATGCGTGAGCATCTTGTCTATCTTTTCCTAGTGAATTTGCATCTAATTTATTGAATTTAATTAAGAATTAATTATATTTTAGCCACTATGGATGCTATTTTAAGTTTTGTACAATACTGTTTATTTTAGGTAGCATTTGGCGGAATTTGATGGAGTTTCTGCAGAGAAAGAGAAGAAGCCAAGGAGATGACCAGCGAATACCGACGCGGACGCATGGCTCACGCGACCGCACGGAATGGATGAAATCGCAATGACGCGATCGCGTGCCTGACGCGAACGCGTGGACGGAATCTGCACAAATGACGCGAACGCGTGGACGACGCGGACGCGTCACATGAGCGATCTGCAGAATTGACAGAAAACGCTGGGGGCGATTTCTGGGCTGTTTTAACTCAATTTTCAGCCCAGAAAACACAGATTAGAAGCTGCAGCATGGACGATTCAAGTAGTCCCCATCCATCCATTGGAGATTTGATTATTTAAATTAATTTAAATTTAAATTAAAATTTTAATTCTAGGAAAAGATATTATTTTAATTTTTAGTTTTAGATATTAGATTTCAAATTAATTAGGATTAGTTATAAAAAGGGGAGACTTCTCTCCTAGTAGAAAAGACGATTAGGGGGATTCCATTAGGGAATTCTATACAAATTTACATTCTATATTCCATGAGCAACTAATCCTCCATTGTTAAGGTTAGGAGCTCTGTCTATTTCTATGGATTAATTTTATTGCTTTTTCTAATTTAATTTATGTATGGATTTATATTTAAGAATTGTTTTCGCTCTTTATCTTATGAATTTGGGTGGAATGGAAGTATGACCCTCTTTCTATTTGAGTTCTTGTAAAACTTGGAAAAGTTCTTTACTTGAACAACAGCTTGAAAACATATTCTCCTAAATTTTAATTATTTGGACTTAACGGGATACGTGACATATAATCCTTTTATTTTTGGGTAATTAGAGTTTTTGTGGCATATAAACTGGAATTTGATTATCACCCTCTAATTGGAATTAATTGACCAAGGAATTGGCTGTTGATGAATTTTAGAGGAGACTAGGAAGGTCTAAGGAATTAGGGTCTAGTCACATATAGTTTGCCATAAATTAAATCCTACATGATTAAAATAGTTAATAAGAAAAATTAATCCGGAAAAATAGATAACTCTGAAACCTTATCTATCTTCTCCATATTTTATTCCCACATTAATTATTTCTCTGTCTTCTGTTTAAATGCTCTTTAAATATTCAAACACTCTTTTCAATTTGTCTAACTAATCCTATCAAACGCTATTGTTGCTTAATCCATCAATTCTCGTGGGATCGACCCTTACTCACGTAAGGTATTACTTGGTACGACTCGGTGCACTTCCCGGTTAGTAAGTGTGGTTGTAAAATACCGCATCAAGTTTTTGGCGCCGTTGTCGGGGATTGATTGTGATTAACAACTACTCGTTGTTTGATTGCTTAGATTAGATAATATTTTTATTTTTTTATTATTAATTTTTATATTTTTTATTTTGCAATTTTTTTCTTACGATTATTTTTTTCTCTTTACGTTTATTTTTCTTTTTTTTTTTTAATTTTTTATTTTTCCCTTTCGTTTACGTTATCCCCCCTCCCCTGTTTCGTTTTTCATTCTTTTTTTTATTATAAAAAAAATAAAAATAAAAATAAAAATAATAATAAAAATAAAAATATATATTTTGATTTTTTTTTTGAATTTAAGTTTGGTGTCACTCAATAAATTTTATTTTAAATTTTTCTGTTTATTTTTCTTTTTTAATTTTTTAATTTTTGTTATTTATTTATTTAGTATTTTTTATTTTATTATTTTATATAGGTTACCTCACAGGGACTTTTCTACACTCTGACGTAGAGAGTCCCAATTTTTCTTGTTTTCTGCTTGTGTATGCGCAGGAATAGAGACAAAGAACATCTCTTAGACTTTGATCCTGAACCTGAAAGAACTTTCAGGCGACGTTTACAACAAGCAAGACTTTGCAAGGCTGCAGAATCCACTATGGCAAATAATAATGCTAATGCCAATGTGGTAAATCCGAATGGGGATGATCAACAGAGGAGAGTGCTTGGCTCTTATTCTGCCCCTACTGCGGATCTTTATGGAAAAAGTATTGTGGTGCCTCCTATAACTGCAAACAACTTTGAGTTGAAGCCACAATTGGTCACCCTGGTGCAACAAAACTGCCAATATCATGGACTTCCTCATGAAGATCCAAATCAATTTATTTCTGATTTTCTGCAGATATGTGATACTGTGAAGACAAATGGAGTAAACCCAGAGGTGTACAAACTCATGCTTTTTCCATTTGCTCTGAGGGATAAAGCAAAGCTATGGTTAGATTCCCAACTTATTTATTTTACTATTTTATTTTCTGCACGATTGAATATTCAAATACTATTTTCTGTTCGTCTAACTAAGCCTATCAAATGCTATTGTTGCTTAATCCATCAATCCTCGTGGGATCGACCCTTACTCACGTAAGGTATTACTTGGTACGACCCGATGCACTTGCCGGTTAGTAAGTGTGGTTGTAAAATACCGCACCATTATTTTTTTCTTAGCACAAAACACCAAAAAGGATTAAACACACCATGTGGTAAACGTGGTAAACAGGAAAGTAAAGAAGAAAGAACAAAATTCTAAAAATTAAAAAAAAATTAAAATAAAACTAACTAGAAAACACCAAAGTTAATAAAAAAAATAATGGGTTAAAATATTTTTTTTATTTAATTTAATTTTTTTTATAATTAAAGAAAAAAAAGAAGAGAGGCACACGACCCGATCGCATCATTGACGCGAACGCGTCAATCATGTGTGCGTGAAAAATAAATTTGAATAGAGAGTTGCGCGAGAGTGGTGCAAGAATTATGCCTCTAGCACAAACAAGCCCACGCGGACGCATGACTCACGTGACCACGTCATTCATGATTTTTGCCACTTCACGCGACCGCGTCATCCACGCGGACGCGTGACCCGAAAAATTGACGTAAAAGGTGTCTGGACAGAGAGTTAAGCTGGCTTGAGGCAAGAAGTGTGCTAAAAGCACAAATTTGGTCACGCAGACGCGTGCCTGACGCGTCCGCGTCATTTGCATACATGGCCATCCACGCGGACGCGTGCCTGACGCTAACGCGTCATTATGAAGAACGCGTCGCTTGCGCCGCCCAGTTTTCTTTCTCTCTCTTCCAATCCTAATTCTCTCTTATTCTCTTATCCTTTTATTTTTTTCTTTCATTTTAATATTTGTCTTTTTTATTTTCAGTTCTTCTTTGCTTGAGGACAAGCAAACCTTTAAGTTTGGTGTTGACGCTGCGCTTATAGGTTTTCTAGTACAAAAGGGAGGCGAATCATCTTCGCGAAGGAGCACAACCTGAAGAATAAAGCGACCGCTAGGATAATTAAGGTGGTTGAGTTCCTTTCATTTTTTATTCCTCCCCTCTTTTTCTATGTTATGTTCTGGTTTCCTGTTATTTTACTTTGTTTGTTGCATGATCATTTATCAGTTAGAATCCTAGGACTAGTTTAGTTTTCCTATTGCTTTAATTCTAAAAAGATGTTTCATGTATTACTCACTGAGCTTAAATCAAAAATAAAAAAAAATATAGGAGTGATATATTGCATGAGAAAGTGAGTCTATATTGAATAATAGTCTTATTTACTTAAATGTGGTGGTATTTTCTGTGATTCTGAATGCATGACATGAACAGTGCATATTTTTTGAAAGTGAAGTTTATGAATGTTAAAATTGTTGGCTTTTGAAAGAATGATGAAAAAGAAAAATGTTATTGATAATCTGAAAAATCATAAAATTGATTCTTGAAGCAAGAAAAACAGTGAAAAACACAAAGCTTGCGAAAAAAAAAGAAAAAGAAAAAGAAAAAGAAAAAGAAAAAGCAAGTAGAAAAAGCCAATAACCCTTTAAACTAAAAGGCAAAGGGTAAAAAGGATCCAAGATTTTGAGCATTAATGGATAGGAGGGCCCTAAGGAATAAAATCCTGGCCTAAGCGGCTAAATCAAGTTGTCCCTAACCATGTGCTTGTGGCGTGAAGGTGTCAAGTGAAAAGCTTGAGACTGAGCGGTTAAAGTCGTGATCCAAAGCAAAAAGAGTGTGCTTAAGAGCTCTGGGCACCTCTAACTGGGGACTTTAGCAAAGCTGAGTCACAATCTGAAAAGGTTCACTCAGTTATGTGTCTGTGGCATCTATGTATCCGGTGGTAATACTGGAAAACAAAATGCTTAGGGTCACAGCCAAGACTCATAAAGTAGCTGTGTTCAAGAATCAACATACTGAACTAGGAGAATCAATAACACTATCTGAATTCTAAGTTCCTATGGATGTCAATCATTCTGAACTTCAAAGGATAAAGTGAGATGCCAAAACTATTCAGGATTGCAGTTGTAAACCCCACTATAAGAAGAGACATGGGCTTAATCGAACTCTCATTCTCATGCAAATTCACATCCTAAGCTTATATTAGTTTTGGTTGCTTGAGGACAAGCAACAGTTTAAGTTTGGTGTTGTGATGCGTGAGCATCTTGTCTATCTTTTCCTAGTGAATTTGCATCTAATTTGTTGAATTTAATTAAGAATTAATTATATTTTAGCCACTATGGATGCTATTTTGAGTTTTGTACTGTTTATTTTAGGTAGCATTTGGCGAAATTTGATGGAGTTTCTGCAGAGAAAGAGAAGAAGCCAAGGAGATGACCAGCGAATACCGACGCGGACGCATGGCTCACGCGACCGCGCGGAATGGATGAAATCGCAATGACGCGATCGCGTGCCTGACGCGAACGCGTGGACGGAATCTGCACAAATGACGCGAACGCGTGGACAACGCGGACGCGTCACATGAGCGATCTGCAGAATTGACAGAAAATGCTGGGGGCGATTTCTGGGCTGTTTTAACTCAGTTTTCAGCCCAGAAAACACAGATTAGAAGCTGCAGCATGGACGATTCAAGTAGTCCCCATCCATCCATTGGAGATTTGATTATTTAAATTAATTCAAATTTAAATTAAAATTTTAATTCTAGGAAAAGATATTATTTTAATTTTTAGTTTTAGATATTAGATTTCAAATTAATTAGGATTAGTTATAAAAAGGGGAGACTTTTCTCCTAGTAGAAAAGACGATTAGGGGGATTCCATTAGGGAATTCTATACAAATTTACATTCTACATTCCATGAGCAACTAATCCTCCATTGTTAAGGTTAGGAGCTCTGTCTATTTCTATGGATTAATTTTATTGCTTTTTCTAATTTAATTTATGTATGAATTTATATTTAAGAATTGTTTTCGCTCTTTATCTTATGAATTTGGGTGGAACGGAAGTATGACCCTCTTTCTATTTGAGTTCTTGTAAAACTTGGAAAAGCTCTTTACTTGAACAACAGCTTGAAAACATATTCTCCTAAATTTTAATTATTTGGACTTAATGGGATACGTGATATATAATCCTTTTATTTTTGGGTAATTAGAGTTTTTGTGGCATATAAACTGGAATTTGATTATCACCCTCTAATTGGAATTAATTGACCAAGGAATTGGCTGTTGATGAATTTTAGAGGAGACTAGGAAGGTCTAAGGAATTCGGGTAAAGTCACATATAGTTTGCATAAATTAAATCCTACATGATTAAAATAGTTAATAAGAAAAATTAATCCGAAAAAATAGATAACTCTGAAACCTTAACTATCTTCTCCATATTTTATTCCCACATTAATTATTTCTCTGTCTTCTGTTTAAATGCCCTTTAAATATTCAAACACTCTTTTCAATTTGTCTAACTAATCCTATCAAACGCTATTGTTGCTTAATCCATCAATCCTCGTGGGATCGACCCTTACTCACGTAAGGTATTACTTGGTACGACTCGGTGCACTTGCCGGTTAGTAAGTGTGGTTGTAAAATACCGCATCAATACCTTCTTATGCTAAGTTCATGAAGGACATCTTAA
Source organism: Arachis hypogaea (assembly GCF_003086295.3). NCBI lineage: Eukaryota > Viridiplantae > Streptophyta > Magnoliopsida > Fabales > Fabaceae > Arachis > Arachis hypogaea. The sequence continues at coordinate 116,550,206 of NC_092053.1, forward strand.
GTCATAACAAGGATTGGAGAGAGACAGAAATAGTCTTCCTCACTGAAGAGTGCAGTGCAATCATTCAAAATAGCTTACTAGAGAAACTTAAGGATCTTGGAAGTTTTATGATACCATGCACTCTAGGGAATGCTTGCACAAGGATAGCTCTATGTGACCTTGGAGCAAGCATCAACCTAATACTTGCTTCATTAATAAAGAAGCTTTGCTTGACTGAGGAAGTCAAACCAACCCGCATATGCCTTCAACTTGCTGATGGTTCTATTAAGATACCATTAGGCGTAGTTGAAGACATGATTGTCAGGGTTGGACCCTTTGCTTTTCCCACTGACTTCGTGGTGTTGGATATGGAAGGGCACAAGAGTGCATCCTTTATCCTAGGGAGACCCTTCCTAGTTACAGGACGAACCCTTATTGATGTTGAAAAAGGGGAAGTAACCCTGAGAGTAAATGAGGAAAAGTTTGTACTGAATGCTGTCAAGGCTATGCATCATCCAGACACCCCAGAGGAATGCATGAGCATTGACCTCATTGATTCCCTGGTGGAAGAATTAAACATGGCTGCGGGACTCAAAGAAGGGTTGAATGACATCCTTACTAATGCCCAGCCTGATTTAAGGGAACCTCTTGAAACTCCTAAGGAAAAGGAGAAACCTCCAAAGTTTGAGCTCAAGCCATAACCATCTTCCCTGAAATATGCATTTCTGGGAGATGGAGACACTTATCCTGTAATCATAAGCTCTGCCTTAGAGCCACAGGAAGAAGAAGCACTAATTCAAGTGCTCAAGACGCACAAGACCGTCCTTGGGTGGACTATAAGTGATCTTAAGGGCATTAACCTGACCCGATGCATGCACAAAATCCTGCTGGAGGATGACGCCAAACCAGTAGTGCAACCACAAAGGCGACTGAATTCGGCTATGAAAAAAGTAGTGCAGAAGGAAGTCACTAAGCTCTGGGAGGTTGGGATTGTTTATCCCATTTTTGAATAGCCCATGGGTGAGCCCTGTCCAAGTTGTTCCCAAGAAGGGAGGCATGATAGTGGTTCATAATGAAAAGAATGAACTGATTCGTACAAGGACAGTTACAGGGTGGCGTATGTGCATTGACTATAGAAGGCTCAATAACGCCACCAGAAAGGATCATTTTCCTTTACCATTTATTGACCACATGCTAGAGAGACTAGCAGGGCATGCGTTTTATTGTTTCCTAGATGGATATTTCGGGTACAATCAAATAGCAGTGGATCCATAGGATCAAGAGAAGACAACATTCACATGCCCATATGGTGTATTTGCCTACAGGCGATTGCCATTTGGCCTGTGCAATACACCTGCCACCTTCCAGAGATGTATGCTATCCATCTTCTCTGATATGGTAGAGAAGTTCCTTGAAGTGTTCATGGATGAATTCTCTGTCTTTGGAGACTCATTTGACTCCTGCCTTGATCATTTGACCCTGGTTCAGAAAAGATGCCAAGAGACAAACCTAGTTTTAAACTGGGAAAAATGCCACTTTATGGTGACTGAAGGCATTGTTCTTGGGCATCGAATTTCAAACAAAGGAATAGAAGTAGATCAAGCTAAAGTGGAAGTGATTGAACGATTGCCACCACCTACTAATGTTAAGGCAATCAGAAGTTTCCTAGGATATGCAGGATTTTACAGGAGGTTCATAAAAGATTTTTCGAAAATTGTAAAATCCCTGTGTAATCTCTTGGCCACTGATGTTCCATTTGTCTTTGACCAAGAATGTCTGCATGCCTTTAAAATCCTAAAAGCTAAGCTTGTCACTACTCCTATCATCTCTGCACCCAATTGGGACTTGCCATTCGAACTGATGTGTGATGTCAGTGATCATGCCATTGGCGCAGTTCTAGGGCAGAGACATGACAAGCTTCTGCACGTCATTTATTATGCCAGTCGTGTTCTAAATAATGCGCAAAAGAATTACACTACTACAGAAAAGGAATTACTTGTAGTGGTTTATGCCATTGACAAGTTCAGGTCCTACCTAGTAGGATCCAAGGTCATTATCTATACTGATCATGCTGCTCTGAAGTATATACTCACCAAGCAGGATTCTAAGCCCATACTTATAAGATGGATATTACTCCTGCAAGAGTTCGATATAGAAATTAGAGACAGAAAGGGCACAGAAAATCAAGTGGCTGATCACTTGTCTAGGATTGAACCAGTAGCACGGACTTCTCCTCCTCCATTGACATATCTGAAACCTTTCCAGATGAGCAACTCTTTGCCATCCGGACGGCACCTTGGTTTGTAGACATTGCAAATTACAAGGCTATAAGATTCATTCCCAAGGAGTACAATAAGCAGCAAGCCCAAAAACTCATGCATGATGCAAAGTACTACTTATGGGATGAACTATATCTCTTTAAGAGATGCTCGGATGGAATAATTAGACGCTGTGTGTCTGAAGAAGAGGCACAGAGAATCCTATGGTATTGCCATGGCTCAGACTATGGAGGACACTTTGGAAGTGAGCGAACAGCCACCAAGGTTATCCAAAGTGGCTTCTACTGACCCACACTCTTTAAGGACTCTAGAGAGTTTGTTCGTAACTGTAACAGTTGCCAAAGAGCTGGAAATCTCCCTCATGGTCACGACATGCCTCAACAAGGGATCCTAGAGATTGAGCTATTTGATGTATGGGGCATAGACCTCATGGGACCCTTCCTGCCTTCATACTCAAACACCTACATCCTCATAGCAGTAGATTATGTGTCTAAATGGGTTGAAGCAATAGCATCACCCACTAATAACACCAGAGTAGTGATGAAGTTCCTCCAAAAGAACATCTTCAGCAGATTTGGTGTCCCTCGAACGCTAATTAGTGATGGAGGTACTCATTTCTGCAACAGACAGCTGGATTCTATCTTAAGCCGTTACGGAGTTCGCCATAAAGTAGTAACACCGTATCATCCCTGAACAAATGAGCAAGCTGAAATCTCAAATAGAGAACTAAAGCGAATCTTAGAGAGGACAGTAAGCGCCTCTAGAAAAGATTGGGCTAGAAAGCTTGACAATGCTCTATGGGCATACAGAACAACTTTCAAAACCCCTAATAGGAACATCACCATATCAGCTGGTATATGGGAAATCCTGTCATTTGCCAGTGGAATTAGAACACAAGGCTTATTGGGCTACTAGATTCCTTAACCTTGATGCTAAAGCATCAGGAGAGAAACGGCTTCTCCAACTAAATGAGTTGGACGAATTCTGCTTAGTTGCATTTGAAAATGCAAAGATCTATAAAGAAAAAGCAAAAAGGTGGCATGACAGGAAGATATCTTCCAGAGCCTTTGAACCAGGACAGAAGGTCCTGCTCTTCAACTCATGACTCAAACTATTCCCTGGAAAACTCAAATCCTGTTGGAAGGGACCGTACAAGTATTACCTTGAAGGAGATTTTGAGCCAGGAGGCTCAACACTGCTACTAAATTAAGTACAGTGCAGTCCAGCTAAAGACATTAAAGAAGCACTTGTTGGGAGGCAACCCTATGATCAATAGTATATTATTTTCTAATTTTCTAAATTATTTCTGTTTTAATTAATTTTTCTTATAATTAATTTCTAATTAGTTTGCTTTTTAATGTTAGTAATCATGAACAGTGTTTAAACAGAGAAAGAATGATGCATAACAGAAAACAAAACACCCTGGAGGAGGCATCTCTCTGGCGTTAAATGCCGAAAAAGGGTGGAAATTGGGCGTTTAAACGCCCATGGAGGTAGACAGCCTGGCATTGAACGCCAGCCAGGGAGCCTAGCTCGGCATTTAAATGCCCAAGAGAGGAAGGCAGCCTGGCATTGAATGCCAGAATGGGTGCCATTCTGGGCGTTCAACGCCCAGCAAGTAGGGACAGCAGCGTTAAACGCCAGAATGCAGCCATTCTAGGCGTTTAATGCCAGCAAGACAAGCAAGGGAGGTAATTTCCAAAACCTTATCTTTTCTTCATTCAACCTATCATTTTAAATTTCAATTTTGAAATTCCATGATTTTTTAAATCAAATCTTTTTCAAATATTTCAAATTCAAATTGATTTCAAATTTAAAACATTTTCAAATCTTTTCAAATATTTTTCAAAACTACATATCTTTTTCAACTAGTTTTCAAATTCTTTCAAAATCTTTTCTTATCTTTAGTAATTCTTGTTCATATCTTTTGTTAAACTTTAAAATCTTTTTCATACTTCTTATCTTATCTTTTATATCTTTTATATCTTTTTCATATCTTTCAAGTTTAACAACTTATCTTTTCTATCTTTTTCAAAACTTCTTTATCTTTCTTTTAAGATTAAATTCGAAAATTCCTCCCCCCTATATATATCCGTGCTCCCCTCCCACTTATTCACCACCTCTCCATTCGAATTCTCTTCTATTCTCCCTTCCTTCACTTTCTTCTTCTTCCTTTCTTACCTTTTACTCGAGGACGAGCAAACCTTTTAAGTTTGGTGTGGAAGGAGCCCTTTTCTCTCATTAAGATTCGAATCCCATGGCTCCAAGAAGTTGCAAGAACGCTCCAAGAAACAAGAAGGAAGATGACCCAACAGTTGTTTTCAAACCTGTTAGATTCTACACCAAGCAACATGAAGAACATTATCACAAGATAATGAGTAAAAGGCCAGTAATTCCCGAGGTCAAATTCGAATTAGGAGAAGAAGAATACCCAGAGATTCAAGAGCAAATTCGAAAGAGAGGCTGGGAGATTCTAGCCAATCCTGAAATCACTGTTGGATACAACATGATCTATGAATTCTATGCAAATCTGGGGATGACAAATAAGCAAAAGAAGGATGGAACAGCATTCCATACTTTTCGCACTATGGTCAGGAGAAAGATCATCTATTTTCATCTGGATAGGGTGAGAGAGATCTTTAAATTATCCTTACAAAGGGATGATCCTAATTCATACAATAGAAGGGTGGTAGCCAACCCAAAGCTGGATCAAGTCCTAGAGGATATCTGCCTGCCTGGAACTCAATGGATTGAGGATGCAAAAGGCAAGCCAAACCAGCTGAAAAGAATGAACCTCAAGCCAATTGCTAGAGGATGACGAGACTTCATTGGGCGTTCTATACTCCCTACTAGTAACCGCTCTAAAGTCACTATTCAGAGAGATGTGATGATTCACTGCATCATGATGGGGAATGAGGTAGAAGTTCACCAAATAATCCTCCGTGAGATGTACAAGTTGGCAAACAGAATATCCACTCATGCCATGCTGGCCTATCCAAATCTTATCTTTTGCCTATGCCAAGAGGCTAAAGTTCTACTTCATATAGACACATTTATTCCAATGGAAAGCCCAATCACTAAGCAAGAGTTGGAAAGCTCTAGGATACCAGAGGATCAGCCCAAAAGGAAGGCACTTGAGCCTCCCTAAGAGATCCCTCCAAATGAGTATTGGGATCAGCAGAAGGCATATGTGATGCACCTACAAACCACCTTGGATCAACTAAGAGAGGAGCAGAAAGATCAGACTAGCATGATCTGCAAACTGGTCAAAGAGCAAGAGAAGCAGAGGCGTGAGATAGAGGAGTTGAAGTGCCAAAAGCTCTCATCTGAAGAGCCCATTGCCCCTCAAGCTTGAGGTTATTGAGTTTCAACCCTGTGACTATTCCAATTCCTGTTTTTCATATTTCTGTTATTCTAATTTCTGTCTTCCATATTTATGCTTACATGATTACTACTAGTATTTAGGCTTTTATTTTTATTTTTATTTTTTATTTTCTTGTCTTTTAATTTAAGAATTGCATAAGCATTAGTAATAATTAAGCTTTTATTTTTTTTCAATCAGCTATGAAATATTCCTCTTATCTAAACATGAATAAAATAGTGATTTTTTAGAAGAATTAGAGATGCATAAATTTTCGAGTTTTATAATAATAATAATCAATTATTTTGATGTGGTGGCATTGCTTTTTTTGAATGTATGAGTGAACAGTTGATGAGCGGATAATTCATACGCTTTTTGGCATTGTTTTTAGTATGTTTTTAGTAGAATCTAGTTACTTTTAGGGATATTTTTATTAGTTTTTATGCTAAATTCATATTTCTAGACTTTACTATGAGTTTGTGTGTTTTTCTGTGATTTCAGATATTTTCTGGCTGAAATTGAGGGACCTGAGCAACAATCAGATTCAGAGGTTGAAGAAGGACTGCTGATGCTGTTGGATTCTGACCTCCCTGCACTCAAAGTGGATTTTCTGGAGCTACAGAACCCAAAATGGTGCGTTTCCAATTGCGTTGGAAAGTAGACATCCAGGGCTTTCCAGAAATGTATAATAGTCCATACTTTGATCGAGTTTAGAAGACGTAAAAGGGTGTTGAACGCCAATTCTACGCTGCTGTCTGGAGTTAAACGCCAGAAACAAGTCACAAACCATAGTTGAACGCCAGAAATACGTTACAACCTGGCGTTCAACTCCAGAAAGAGCCTCTGCACGTGTAACATTTAAGCTCAGCCCAAGCACACACCAAGTGGGCCCCGGAAGTGGATTTATGCGTCAATTACTTACTTTTGTAAACCCTAGTAACTAGTTTATTATAAATAGGACTTTTTACTATTGTATTAGACATCTTCGGATCATCTTGGATTGTATTTCTGATCCTGTGATCACATTTTGGGGGCTGGCCTCTCGGCCATGCCTGGACCTTCATCACTTATGTATTTTTAACGGTAGAGTTTCTACACTCCATAGATTAAGGTGTGGAGCTCTGCTGTTCCTCAAAGATTAATGCAAAGTACTACTGTTTTCTATTCAATTCAACTTATTCCGCTTCTAAGATATTCATTCGCACTTCAAAATGAATGTGATGAACGTGACAATCATCATCATTCCCCTATGAACGCGTGCCTGACAACCACTTCCGTTCTACCTTCGATTGAATGATTATCTCTTGGATCTCTTAATCAGAATCCTCGTGGTATAAGCTAGATTGATGGCGGCATTCATGAGAATCCGGAAAGCCTAAACCTTGTCTGTGGTATTCCGAGTAGGATTCAGGGATTGAATGACTGTGACGAACTTCAAACTCGCGATTGCTGGGCGTAGTGACAAACGCAAAAGGAGGGTGAATCCTATTCCAGCATGATCGAGAACCTCAGATGATTAGCCGTGCTGTGACAGAGCATTTGGACCATTTTCACAAGAGGATGGGATGTAGCCATTGACAACGGTGATGCCCTTACATAAAGCCAGCCGTAGAAAGGAGTAAGACTGATTGGATGAAGACAGCGGGAAAGCAGAGATTCAGAGGAACGAAAGCATCTCTATATGCTTATCTGAAATTCTCACCAATGAATTACATAAGTGTTTCTATCCTTATTTTATGTTTACTTATTATAAAATTTCGAAAACTCCGTAACTATTTTATATCCACCTGACTGAGATTTACAAGGTGACCATAGCTTGCTTCATACCAACAATCTCCGTGGGATCGATCCTTACTCACGTAAGGTTTATTACTTGGACGATCCAGTGCACTTGCTGGTTAGTTGTGCGAAGTTTTGATAAAAAGTTGAGATTACGATTGAGCGTACCATGTTGTTGGCGCCATTGATGATCACAATTTCGTGCACCAAGTTTTTGGCGCCGTTGCCGGGGATTGTTCGAGTTTGGACAACTGACGGTTCATCTTGTTGCTCAGATTAGGTAATTTTCTTTTTGTTTTGTTTTCAAAAATTTTTCAAAAATCTTTCAAAAATTTCTCCTTTGTTTTCGAAAAAAATTTTAAAATAAAAATATTTTCAAAAATATATTTTTCTTCAGAATTTTTAAGAATGAATTCTAGTGTTTCATGAAGCATGTTGAAGCCTGGCTGGCTGTAAAGCCATGTCTAATTCTTCTGGATAGGGCATGTTAGGCGTGTCATGTCTGAGTTACATACTAAAGCTTGGCTGGCTATTAAGCCATGCCTGACCCTTTGATTGGAGCTTTAGACTAAAGAGCATAAGATTCCTGGAATTCATATTAAAAATTTTGGAATCCTTATTTTTCTTTTTCAAATAATTTTCGAAAAATACCAAAAAAATCATAAAATCAAAAAAAAAATCAAAAAAATATTTTGTATTTCTTGTTTGAGTCATGTGTCATGTTATAAGTTTGGTGTCAATTGCATATTCATCTTGCATTTTTCGAAAAAATTCATGCATTCATAGTGTTCTTCATGATCTTCAAGTTGTTCTTGGTAAGTCTTCTTGTTTGATCTTGATGTTTTCTTATTTTGTGTTGTATGGTGTTTTTCATATGCATTCTTGCATCCATAGAGTCTAAGCATCAAAGATTTCTAAGTTTAGTGTCTTGCATGTTTTCTTTGCATTAAAAATTTTCAAAAACATGTTCTTGATGTTTATCATGATCTTCATAGTGTTCTTGGTGTTCATCTTGACATTCATAGCATTCTTGCATGCATTCATTGTTTTGATCCAAAATTTTTATGCATTGCATCATTTTCATGTTCTTCTCTCTCATCATAAAAAAATTCAAAAATCAATATATATATATATATATATCTTTCCTTTTTTCTCTCATAAATTTCGAAAATTAGATTTGACTTTTTCAAAAATTTTTAAAATCTAGTTAATTTTATGAGTCAAATCAAATTTTCAATTTAAAAATCTTATCTTTTTCAAAATCTTTTTTAAAAAATCAAATCTTTTTCATCTTTCTTATTTATTTTCGAAAATTTTAAAAATATTTTTCAAAAATCTTTTTCTTATCTTTATCACATAATTTTCGAAAATAACATCATCAATTAATGTTTTGATTCAAAAATTTCAAGTTTGTTACTTACTTGTTAAGAAAGATTCAAACTTTAAGTTCTAGAATCATATTTTGTGATTTCTTGTGAATCAAGTCATTGATTGTGATTTTAAAAATCAAATCTTTTTCAAAACTAATTTCAATCATATCTTTTCAAAAATATCTTCTTATCTTATCTTTTTCAAAATTTGATTTTAAAATATCTTTTCTAACTTCTTATCTTCTTATCTTTTCAAAAATTGATTTTCAAAATTTGTTTCAACTAACTAACTAACTTTTTGTTTGTTTCTTATCTTTTTCAAAACTACTTAACTAACTCTCTCTCTCTCTCTAATTTTCGAAAATATCTCACTCTTTTTCAAAAATTCTTTTTAATTAACTAATTATTTTCATTTTCTATTTTAATTTTCGAAAATTACTAACCTTTTTCAAAAACTATTTTCGAAAATCACTAACTCTTTTTCAAAAATTATTTTCGAAAATTCTCTCTCTCTCATCTCACTATATTTATTTATTCATCTACTAACACTTCATCTCACCCAAATTCGAACCCCCTCTTCCATCTGTGTTCAAATTTTTTCTTTTTCTTTTCTTCTACTCACACAGGCACCTCTTTACTGTGGTAAAAAGGATCCCTATTATTTTTATTTTTTTGTCCCTCTTTTTCATATGAGCAGGAGCAAGGATAAGAACATTCTTGTTGAAGCAGACCCTGAACCTGAAAGGACTCTGAAGAGAAAACTAAGAGAAGCTAAAATACAACAATCCAGAGATAACCTTTCAAAAATTTTCGAACAGGAAGAGGAGATGGCAGCCAAAAATAATAATAATGCAAGGAGGATGCTTGGTGACTTTACTGCACCTAATTCCAATTTACATGGAAGAAGCATCTCCATTCCTGCCATTGGAGCAAACAATTTTGAGCTTAAACCTCAATTAGTTTCTCTGATGCAGCAGAACTGCAAGTTTCATGGACTTCCATCTGAAGATCCTTTTCAGTTTTTAACTGAATTCTTACAGATATGTGATACTGTTAAGACTAATGGAGTAGATCCTAAAGTCTACAGGCTCATGCTTTTCCCCTTTGCTATAAGAGACAGAGCTAGAGTATGGTTGGACTCTCAACCTAAGGATAGCCTGAACTCTTGGGATAAGCTGGTCAAGGCTTTCTTAGCCAAGTTCTTTCCTCCTCAAAAGTTGAGCAAGCTTAGAGTGGATGTTCAGACCTTCAGACAGAAGGAAGGTGAATCCCTCTATGAAGCTTGGGAGAGATACAAAGGACTGACCAAAAAGTGTCCTTCTGACATGCTTTCAGAATGGACCATCCTGGATATATTCTATGATGGTCTGTCTGAATTAGCTAAGATGGCATTGGATACTTCTGCAGGTGGATCCATTCACCTAAAGAAAACGCCTGCAGAAGCTCAAGAACTCATTGATATGGTTGCTAATAACCAGTTCATGTACACTTCTGAGAGGAATCCCGTGAGTAATGGGACGCCTATGAAGAAGGGAGTTCTTGAAATTGATACTCTGAATACCATATTGGCTCAGAATAAAATATTGACTCAGCAAGTCAATATGATTTCTCAGAGTCTGAATGGAATGCAAGCTGCATCCAACAGTACTCAAGAGGCGCCTTCTGAAGAAGAGGCCTATGATCCTGAGAACCCTGCAATAGCAGAGGTAAATTACTTAGGTGAACCTTATGAAAACACCTATAACTCATCATGGAGAAATTATCCAAATTTCTCATGGAAGGATCAACAAAAGCCTCAACAAGGCTTTAATAATGGTGGAAGAAACATGTTTAGCAATAGCAAGCCTTTTCCATCATCTACTCAGCAACAGACAGAAAACTCTGAACAAAATACTTCTAATTTAGCAAATTTAGTCTCTGATCTATCAAAGGCCACTGTGAGTTTCATGAATAAAACAAGGTCCTCCATTAGAAATTTGGAAGCACAAGTGGGCCAGCTGAGTAAAAGGATCACTGAAATCCCTCCTAGTACTCTCCCAAGCAATACAGAAGAAAATCCAAAAGGAGAGTGAAAGGCCATTGAACTGATCACCATGGCCGAACCTGTAAAGGAAGGAGAGGACGTGAATCCCAAGGAGGAAGACCTCCTGGGACGTCCAGTGACCAATAAGGAGCTTCCCTCTGAGGAACCAAAGGAATCTGAGGCTCATCTAGAGACCATAGAGATTCCATTAAACCTCCTTATGCCATTCATGAGCTCTGATGAGTATTCCTCTTCTGAAGAGAATGAGGATGTTACTGAAGAGCAAGTTACCAAGTACCTTGGTGTAATCATGAAGCTGAATGCCAAACTATTTGGTATTGAGACTTGGGAAGATGAACCTCCCTTGTTCACCAATGAACTAAGTGATCTGGATCAACTGACATTGCCTTAGAAGAAACAGGATCCTGGAAAGTTCGTAATACCTTGTACCATAGGCAACATGATCTTTGAAAAGGCTCTGTGTGACCTTGGTTCAGGGATAAACCTCATGCCCCTCTCTGTAATAGAGAAACTGGGAATCTTTGGGGTGCAAGGTACAAAAATCTCATTAGAGATGGCAGATAATTCAAGAAAACAGGCTTATGGACAAGTAGAGGATGTGTTAGTAAAGGTTGAAGGCCTTTACATCCCTGCTGATTTCATAGTCCTAGATACTGGGAAGGATAAGGATGAATTCATCATCCTTGGAAGACCCTTCCTAGCCACAGAAAGAGCTGTGATTGATGTTGACAGAGGTGAATTAGTCCTTCAATTGAATGAGGACTCCCTTGTGTTTACAACTCAAGGTTATCCTTCTGTAAACATGGAGAGGAAGCATAAAAAGCTTCTCTCAAAACAGAGTCAACCAGAGCCCCCACAATCAAACTCTAAGTTTGGTGTTGGGAGGCCACAACCAAACTCTAAGTTTGGTGTTGAACTCCCATATCCAAACTCTAAGTTTGGTGTCGGGAAGTCTCAACAATGTTCTGAACATTTGTGAGGCTCCATGAGAGCCCACTGTCAAGCTATTGACATTAAAGAAGCGCTTGTTGGGAGGCAACCCAATCTTTATTTAATTATATTTTTATTAGTTATATGTTTTTATAGGTACATGATCATGTAGAGTCACAAAATAAATAAAAAATTTGAAAACAGAATCAAAAACAGCAGAAGAAAAATCACACCCTGGAGGAAGACCTTACTGGCATTTAAACGCCAGTAAGAAGCATATGGCTGGCGTTCAACGCCAGAACAGAGCATGGTTCTGGCGCTGAACGCCCAAAATGGGCAGCATCTGGGCGTTTGAACGCCAGAATTGCACCCTGGAGAAGAGCTGGCGCTGAACGCCCAGAACAAGCATGGTTCTGGCATTCAACGCCAGAAATGGGCATCAAATGGGCGTTCAATGCCCAGAACAAGCACCAATCTGGCGCTGAACGCCCAGAGTTGTGTGCAAGGGCATTTTGCATGCGCAATTTGGTGCAAGGTTGTAAATCCTTGAACACCTCAGGATCTGTGGACCCCACAGGATCCCTACCTACCTCCACTCACTTCTTCTCACCCCTATTTCACACATTCCCATAAACACTCTTCCCCAAAACTCTTCACTAATCACCTCAATCTCTCTTTCCTATCACCACTTCACCACTCACATCCATCCACTCTTCCCCATAAACCTACCTCATAAACTCCACCTACCTTCAAAATTCAAAATCAATTTCCCACCCAAAACCCACCCTTATGGCCGAACCTTACCCCCCCTCCCTTCCCTATATATAGCCCTCCATTCCTCCTCATTTCCACACAACACAACCCTCTCTTCTCTTCTTGGCCGAATACACCACTCCCCCCTCTCCTCCATATTTTCTTCTTCTTCTTCATCTATTATTTCTTCTCTTGCTCGAGGGCGAGCAATATTCTAAGTTTGGTGTGGTAAAAGCATAAGCTTTTTGTTTTTCCATTACCATTGATGGCACCCAAGACCGGAGAATCCTCTAGAAAAGGGAAAGGGAAGACAAAAGCTTCCACCTCCGAGTCATGAGAGATGGAAAGATTCATCTCCAAAGCTTATCAAGACCACTTCTATGATGTTGTGGTCAAGAAGAAGGTGATCCCCGAGGTCCCTTTCAAGCTCAAAAAGAATGAGTATCCGGAGATCCGACATGAAATCCAAAGAAGAGGTTGGGAAGTTCTAACAAAACCCATCCGACAAGTCGGCATCCTAATGGTTCAAGAGTTCTATGCCAATGCATGGATCACTAAGAACCATGATCAAAGTAAGAACCCAAACCCAAAGAATTACATTACAATGGTTCGGGGGAAATACTTAGATTTTAGTCCAGAAAATGTGAGGTTGGCGTTTAACTTGCCTATGATGCAAGGAGATGCACGCCCCTACACTAGAAGGGTCAACTTTAATCAAAGGTTGGACCAAGTCCTCATGGACATATGTGTGGAAGGAGCTTAATGGAAGATTGACTCCAAAGGCAAGCCGGTTCAACTAAGAAGATTGGACCTCAAGCCTGTGGCTAGAGGATGGTTGGAGTTCATCCAACGCTCCATCATCCCCACTAGCAACCGATCTGAAGTTACTGTGGATCGGGCCATCATGATTCATAGCATCATGATTGGAGAGGAAGTAGAAGTTCATGAAGTCATCTCCTTTGAACTCTACAAAATAGCCAAAAAGCCCTCTCCTGGGGCAAGGGTACCTTTTCCTCATCTTATTTACCATCTATGTTACTCAGCTGGAGCTTTCATAGAAGGAGATATTCCCATTGAGGAAGAGAAATCCATCACTAAGAAAAGGATGGAGCAAGCAAGAGAGCCCATTCATGGAGCTCAAGAGGCGCATGAAGCTCATCACCATGAGATCCCGGAAATGCCTCAAATGCATTTTCCTCCACAAAACTATTGGGAGCAAATCAACACCTCCCTAGGAGAATTAAGTTCCAACATGGGACAACTAAGGGTGGAACATCAAGAGCACTCCATCATCCTTCATGAAATTAGAGAAGATCAAAAAGTAATGAGAGAGGAGCAACAAAGACAAGAAAGAGACATAGAAGAGCTCAAGGACATCATTGGTTCCTCAAGAAGGAAACACCACCATCACTAAGGTGGACTCATTCCTTGTTCTTACTTTCTCTATTTTTTGTTTTCTATGTTAAGTGCGTATCCATGTTTGTGTCTTCATTACATGATCATTAGTAGTTAGTAACTATGTCTTAAAGTTATGAATGTCCTATGAATCCATCACCTCTCTTAAATGAAAAATATTTTAATTCAAAAGAACAAGAAGTACATGAGTTTCGAATTTATCCTTGAACTTAGTTTAATTATGTTGATGTGGTGACAATGCTTCTTGTTTTCTGAATGAATGCTTGAACAATGTATATGTCTTTTGAAGTTGTTGTTTAAGAATGTTAAATATGTTGGCTCTTGAAAGAATGATGACAAGGAGACATGTTATTTGACAATCTGAAAAATCATAAAAATGATTCTTGAAGCAAGAAAAAGCAGCAAAGAACAAAGCTTGCAGAAAAAAAATATATATATATATATATAGGCAAAAAAAAAGAAGAAAAAGCAAGCAGAAAAAGCCAAAAGCTCTTAAAACCAAGAGGCAAGAGCAAAAAGCCAATAACCCTTAAAACCAAAAGGCAAGGGCAATAAAAGGGATCCCAAGGCTTTGAGCATCAGTGGATAGGAGGGCCTAAAGGAACAAAATCCTGGCCTAAGCGGCTAAACCAAGTTGTCCCTAACCATGTGCTTGTGGCATGTAGGTGTCAAGTGAAAACTTGAGACTGAGCGGTTAAAGTCAAGGTCCAAAGCAAAAAAAGAGTGTGCTTAAGAACCCTGGACACCTCTAATTGGGGACTTTAGCAAAGCTGAGTCACAATCTGAAAAGGTTCACCCAATTATGTGTCTGTGGCATTTATGTATCCGGTGGTAATATTGGAAAACAAAGTGCTTAGGGCCACAGCCAAGACTCATAAAATAGCTGTGTTCAAGAATCATCACACTGAACTAGGAGAATCAATAACACTATCTGAACTCTGAGTTCCTATAGATGCCAATCATTCTGAACTTCAATGGATAAAGTGAGATGCCAAAACTATTCAAAAGGCAAAAAGCTATAAGTCCCGCTCATTTAATTGGAGCTATGTTTCATTGATAGTTTGGAATTTCTAGTATATTCTCTTCTTTTTATCTTATTTGATTTTCAGTTGCTTGGGGACAAGCAACAATTTAAGTTTGGTGTTATGATGAGCGGATAATTCATACGCTTTTTGGCATTGTTTTTAGTATATTTTTAGTAGAATCTAGTTACATTTATGGATGTTTTTATTAGTTTTTATGCTAAATTCACATTTCTGGACTTTACTATGAGTTTGTGTATTTTTCTGTGATTTCAGGTATTTTCTGGCTGAAATTGAGGGACTTGAGCAAAAATCAGATTCAGAGGTTGAAGAAGGACTGCTGATGCTGTTGGATTCTAACCTCCCTACACTCAAAGTAAATTTTCTGGAGCTACAGAACTCAAAATGGCGCGCTTCTAATTGCGTTGGAAAGTAGACATCCAGGGCTTTCCAGAAATATATAATAGTTCATACTTTGATCGAGTTTAGAAGACGTAAAAGGGCGTTGAACGCCAGTTCTACGCTGCTGTCTGGAGTTAAACGCCAGAAACAAGTCACAAACCAGAGTTGAACACCAGAAATACGTTACAACCTGGCGTTCAACTCCAGAAAGAGCCTCTGCACGTGTAACATTCAAGCTCAGCCCAAGCACACACCAAGTGGGCCCCGGAAGTGGATTTATGCGTCAATTACTTACTTCTGTAAACCCTAGTAACTAGTTTATTATAAATAGGACTTTTTACTATTGTATTAGACATCTTCGGATCATCTTGGATTGTATTTCTGATCCTGTGATCACGTTTTGGGGCTGGCCTCTCGGCCATGCCTGGACCTTCATCACTTATGTATTTTTAACGGTAGAGTTTCTACACTCCATAGATTAAGGTGTGGAGCTCTGCTGTTCCTCAAAGATTAATACAAAGTACTACTGTTTTCTATTCAATTCAACTTATTCCGCTTCTAAGATATTCATTCGCACTTCAACATGAATGTGATGAACGTGACAATCATCATCATTCCCCTATGAACGCGTGCCTGACAACCACTTCCGTTCTACCTTCGATTGAATGATTATCTCTTGGATCTCTTAATCAGAATCCTCGTGGTATAAGCTAGATTGATGGCGGCATTCATGAGAATCCGGAAAGTCTAAACCTTGTCTGTGGTATTCCGAGTAGGATTCAGGGATTGAATGACTGTGACGAACTTCAAACTCGCGATTGCTGGGCGTAGTGACAGACGCAAAAGGAGGGTGAATCCTATTCCAGCATGATCGAGAACCTCAGATGATTAGCCGTGCTGTGACAAGCATTTGGACCATTTTCACAAGAGGATGGGATGTAGCCATTGACAACGGTGATGCCCTTACATAAAGCCAGCCGTAGAAAGGAGTAAGACTGATTGGATGAAGACAGCGGGAAAGCAGAGATTCAGAGAAACGAAAGCATCTCTATACGCTTATCTGAAATTCTCACCAATGAATTACATAAGTGTTTCTATCCTTATTTTATGTTTACTTATTATAAAATTTTGAAAACTCCATAACTATTTTATATCCGCCTGACTGAGATTTACAAGGTGACCATAGCTTGCTTCATACCAACAATCTCCGTGGGATCGACCCTTACTCACGTAAGGTTTATTACTTGGACGACCCAGTGCACTTGCTGGTTAGTTGTGCGAAGTTGTGATAAAAAGTTGAGATTACGATTGAGCGTACCATGTTGTTGGCGCCATTGATGATCACAATTTCGTGCACCAACAGTGCATATTTGAAATTGGAGTTTATGAATGTTGGCTCTTGAAAGAACAAGGAAAAAGGAGAAGTATTATTGGTAATCTAAAAAATCCAAAAATTGATTCTTGAAGCAAGAAAAAGCAGCAAAGAAAAAGAAAAAGCATATTTCAAAAAAAATGGCAAAAAGAAAAATAGGAAAAGAAAGAAAAAGCCAATAACCCTTTAAACCAAAAGTTAAGGGTAAAAGGATCCAAGGCTTTGAGCATCAATGGTTAGGAGGGCCTATAAGAAACAAAATCTTGGCCTAAGCACTTCAATTAAAGTGTCCCTAACTATATGCTTGTGGTGTGAAGGTGTCAAGTGAAAAACTTGAGACTGAGCAGTTAAAGTCGTGATCTAAAGCAAAAAGAGTGTGCTTAAGAACTCTGGACACCTCTATCTGGGGATTCTAGCAAAGCTGAATCACAATCCAAAAGGGTTCACCCAGTTAAGTGTCTGTGATATTTATGTATCTGGTGGTAATACTGGAAAACAAAGTGCTTAGGGTCACGACCAAGACTCTAAAAAGCTGTGTTCAAGAATAAAAAAGAACTAAACTAGAAGAGTCAATAATATCATCTAGATTCTAAGTTCCTAAAGATGCTAACACTTCTAAGTTTCAATGGATAGTGAGATGCCAAAACTATTCAGAAGCAAAAAGCTACTAAGTTCCGCTCATATAATTGAAATTGAGCTTCATTGGAAACTCTGAGATTTATTGAATCTTACTCTTCTTTTTTATCCTACTTTGTTTTTAGTTGCTTGGGGACAAGCAACAATTTAAGTTTGGTGTTCTGATGAGCGGATATTTATATGCTTTTTGCCATCATTTTCATATAGTTTTTAGTATGTTTTGTTTAAGTTTTATTAAGTTTTTATAGGTTTTAGTGTAAAATTCACATTTTTTTATTTTACTTTGAGTTTGTGTGTTTTTAGAAAATTTCAGGTATTTTCTGGCTGAAATTGAGGAGTTGGAGCAAAAGTCTGATTCAGAGGTAGAGAAAGCACTGCAGATGCTGTCTAGATCTGACCTCCTTGCACTCGAAAGAACTTTTCTGGAGTTATGGAAGTCCAAATGGAGTGTTCTCAATGGCTTTGGAAAGCTAACATCTGGGGCTTTCCAGAAATATATAATAGTCCATACTTTGCTTTAGAATTGAAGGCCCAAAATTGGTATTCAACACTAGCCTCCTGCCTTATTATGGCGTCCAACGCCCACAAAGAAGTAGCCAGCGTTCCAATGCCCAAGAAGGACCCCCTAGCCAGCGTTCAATGCCCTAGAGGCCTCTTAGCACGTGGATCTCAATCAAGCTCAGCCCAAACACTCACCAAGTGGGTCCCAGAAGTGAATTTTAGCACTAAAAGACTGTTTTACCCTTCCTATGTAATCTTTAGTCATTTAGCTTAGTATTTATTTGAGAACTTTTACGGATTCTGGGGGAGGACCTGTCATATTTCATTTTATAGATTGTATTTTCTATTAGTATGAGTTTCTAAACCTCTTAGGTTGAGGGGAGGAGCTCTGCTGACTTTTATGGATTAATAAAGTACTACTGTTCTATTTCAATCCGTGTTTGATTCTCTATTCTAAGATGTATCTTCGTTCTTCATCAATATGAATGTGTTGAGCCGGCACAAGGTTATCTAATTCTACATGGGTTCAGAGTGAGTCTTTCATCGGACAATGATGAACCACCAACTTGATCATACATCTCCTAGACGGCTAATCTACGACTTCGTTGGAGACTTCTCGAAACACCAGTTCATCCAAAGTATGGGGAGATTAGAGTCTTTGTAGTAGAAGCTAGAACCAAAGGCGCAACATCCTCTGATCCAGAAAATTCGACTTTGTATGTGGCGTTTTGAGTAGGATCACCAAGGAGAATGAACTGCAGAAGCTTCACCTTCAATCAGACTGAATCCGCACTAACCCTGGGGTTCAGATATGGAGGAGTATTATCGATCTCTTAAAAAAGACGTTAATCACATACAGCCTGCCATAGAAGAAATCACTCACAGTTGAAGAAGATAGTAAGATCAGAATTAATCCAGAAGAACAAAGCATCTCCAAGCCTTAACCATCTTCTTATCACTGGTCATAATCAAACATAGTAATTCCATCTTATTCCAATTTTATGCTTTTAAACAAATCCAACAACTCTTCTATCCGTATGACTAAGATCTACAAGATAACCATAGCTTGCTTCAAATCACAATCCTCGTGGGATCGACCCTGACTCACTCAGGTATTACTTGGACGACCCAGTGCACTTGCTGGTTCAATAGTGTGAAGTGTAATTCCGTGCTCACCAATATGCTTGATGGTCTTATTAGCTCGAGCTTTGATGGTGTGAGCTTGAGAGTGGGGTCACAATCTCTGGGATGTTAAGACCAAAGTATATGAAACTTGCTCAATTTTCTAATAATTGAGTTTAGCTCCTTGTAGTACTTTATTGGTGATGTAGGCGAGCTTTGCCCGATGTCATCTTCTTTGAATAGTGCATAGACTACTGATTTGTTGGTCACAGCTAAATATAAGACAAGCTCTTCTCCTGTTTCATGTCAGGTAAGAATTAGAGGCTGAGGCAAGAATTTTACGAATTCTTGGAAGACTTATTCACATTCCTAGGTCCATGTGAAGTCGTGCCTCCTTTCAAGCAGGTCAGGTTAGCTTGAATGTCCCCCTTTGGGTGAGCATGAATCCTAAGAATTTTCCTGTTTCTATGGCGAAGGTGCACTTTGTGGGATTTAGCTTCATCCCGTGCGGTCTTATGGTTTGGAATACTTCTGTCAAGTCGGATAACAAGTTGTCTTCACTCTTTCATAAGGAGACTTTAATTTTTCTCTCTTCTGCAAGTCCTCTTGTGGTAACGTGGACACGCCGATCCAGAGTGCTTATAGAATTTTGGTGATCTTTTTCTATCTTTGCACTTCTATCTCCTTTTGCAGTCCAGCGTCATTGTAGCAATGTATAGTAATATGTACAACTTCCTTTGATTTGGATTGGTAGAGAAGGAGGTATCTTTTCTATGACATATTTTTCTATATATACTTATTAGAAAAATACGTAATAAAATGTAGGAGTGATACATATTACCTCGGGACTTGTCTCTCTTCTGGTAATGACTTTGATGCCTCCTTCATGGAAGTGATTATACCGCAAGAAAAACTTACATTTCTGTTGTCTTCAATTTTACTGTACTTGGTTGTGCAATTATATTTTATGTGCCAGTAAATCCGTCAAACAAAGTCCTTCTACAAGACTTTTTGTAGATTCTGCCATTAAGTCTTTAATCAGGCCAGTTGTTTCTTCTGGTGGAGTAGTAGGGGTCTTGTTTACTCTTTTCCTTCTAACATATTTTCTCTTGCCAATTGAATTTTCTCTGAGTTGAACATTATTTTCTTCTGTTGAGTTTTGAGTTAATTTTGGTTTTCTTTCTACAGTGACCTTGGAATGGTGATTTCTTCTCCTTTATTTTGGTTGTGGTGTGCTTTCTTCTTGGATGCCATTCATCTTTATTGTTGTGCAAACAACATCAAATTCTACTACATGATTATTATTTTCCATATTCATTGGCAGTGATGCAATTTGTGAGAAACCAACGAAAGATGTGCCATGAGAATTTTTGGTGTTATTCACTGCTCTGTTGTCATTAATCTGTGAATCCAATGAAAAAAAACTGGATTCATTAATCCATTGTCTGATTGGGTTGCATTCAAATCGGCTGATGTTGTATTTTCTGGCATAAGTTGGGAAGGAAGGTTTCATTATTTTTACCAACAATATTTTTCCATTCTTCCTTAAATTATTGGCCAATATGGGACATTTTATTTATTTATTTTTTCTTCATAAAACCTGTGTATTTGGAACATACAACTACTCCATTTATCATGAGTGGGTATCATGATTCTTTCTGAGGTTGTAAGCCAGCACAGATTTCGCCGTCTATCCTATTCCACGAGGAGATTGGGATCAGTCATGTTCCTTTTTCCTTCTTTTTTTTTCTTTGACGATGGTAATGAATATGCGGCTTCTCATCTATCATGGTTGGTGTCTACGAGTGCATTATCCTCGTCTCTTCCGTTTGGTATATTTAATCCAATTTAATTGTAGAAGCAGATCATCATCCCTATTTGATATCCTCTACCTATTGGGAGAAATTTTTACAGAATTTCTGGTATCCATAGAAATTGTATTCCAACCTTTTTTTAATATGCTTGCTTCATATTCATGTCGGATGGTTGTCTGACCATTTTGTTGATCATCTGTTATTATCAAGGGTTGAGCTCCAGGTCCCTGGCAACGGCAGCAATGTTCCGAGAGTTACCTAAAATATTGATTTGGGTCTGAACGTGAGGTTCAGATCCCTTTGTATGGCAGCGTCCGACTTATTGATGCCGAGGTGCTACCTGTCCGAGTTTCTCGTGAGGAGGTGGGGGGGTGGTACCTGCAAGAGACTCCGATGCTTAAGTTAACAAGGGTTTTAAGCAGGTTTTTAGTATACTAGAACGTAAATTATACCTGGGGGTGTCAGTGTATTTATAGTAGAGTTGATAACCACCTTTGTTAGAGTAGTTCCATCTTTTCTGATGGATAATCGTTCTCTTTATCTTGAGAGTTTGTTGGGACCTATCTTTTAGGGAAGATAGAGATAATAGGAGAGATTTAGGGAGGCAGTTACTTATTTGGATAAGTAAAACTGTACCTTCTTTGTCGTGTCCGACCTCTTAGAAGGTCGGACAGATAGGAGATCGGACGATATCTGTAGGTTGGACTTTATTCATTTTGGGTTTGGCTAAATTGTGGGCTAGTGCATGAACAAGTTATAAAATTTAAATTAATTTTGGTATGACACTAAATAGACACAACAAAACTTTAATCCCTATATCCAATTAAATTTAATACATATTATTACTCAATTAAATTAAAAAATAATTGCTAAATATAATTAACATATATTTTAAAACTGTAATAATAACAATTTTCAATTATAAATATTCAAAGTATATACTATTTGATGATTACTAGTGGCTAAGAGAAGGGGAGTTTAAATCTTTGGCCTCCTTTTTCTTTAGCTTTAACCTTGAGTTCAGTAGAGAAACTTTGAGTAGAAAATAGGATATATTATGGTTTTGTCTCTTAATGTGGTAGGAGATATTTTTGTTTTGTCTCCTATAGTGCAGAACCAGAAACAGAGAAGAGAATAGAGAATGACACACAGATGTATCCTGGTTCGGCTACCCAGTGCAATATAGCCTACATCCAATCTCCATTACAACAGTGACGGAATTTCACTATCTCCTATCTGGGACAAGTCCAGGTTTTAACCCAACCTGAACTTGACTAGGACTCATCCTAACTTTTAACAACAAAGTGCTAACCCAACTTGTAAGGAAATCTCCACAAGATCATGATACAAAACAGAAACACTTACAAAGGATTTCTGAAATAACATAGACCTCCAAGTCTAGCTCACTGCCTTTTTCTTCTCATTGGCTTTTTCTTACAAACCTCACCATGATTGCCTTTTTCAATGAGACTCAGACGGACTAAACTGAGAAAAAGAGATACAAAATGAAAACCATGAAGGAGAAGAATAAATAGCTCAAAGAACTATGGGAACCCAAATGTGTGCTCTTACTCCTTGCTCCAATCCTTGGCCGTTCACCTTTATTATAGAAGAGTGAAGCTTCCAAGGCTTGAAATCTTCTACAGTACATGTTGGTTCTTTTCTCCCAATACACAGATGCAGCAGCGGCGTTTACAGAGGAGAGAGAGAGAGTAGAAGCAGTGACATGCAACCATACCTTCAATTTTCTCTTTCAGCATTTTTCTTCAAGAATCTTGAATTTGAGCCGTGCATTCTTGCTTTGTTCTCAAGTTCGTTTCTTGACCTTAGATTCCAAGCAGAGCACCATTGACTTCACATTCTCCATAGTTTCCAGAACGGTGCTTGTGTAGAGTTAATTTTTTCACGGTTTCTTGATGAATCACAAATGAAAAAATCACCTTTTTGTGATTCTCTTTTCTAAAGAAATCTTTCCTCTTGTTGTAGACCCTTTTTTTTCTTGCTTGAATTTGGAAAAAAAAACTTTTTGTTCTACCCTTTGTCCTATCTTTAGAACTTTTCCATTCTTTCTTCTCGGTAGAGAATGTGATGTTATAGGAAAGAAAGAGGAGAGAAGATAGAATTTTTGATTCGGTGGATGTGAAAAGGTTCAAATGAAATTGAAATTGAGTTACCTGATTAGCAACTACGGTGAATGAAAGGATTTAAGTGTGGACCACCGTTTAGACTTAGATTATGGATATGGGGGCTTGTTTATGTTTTTGGACTTATTTTCTTTCTTTGATCCCTGAAGCATTCTTTTTATTTCTGATGGAAATTTTTGTGATGGTTTTTATTCAAGGTAAACCAATACTTGGGTTTTATGAGTTTGTTTGTATGAGTGGGCCAGATGCTACATGGCTTGTAAGAATCTTGGGCCAATTGCTTCCTTTCCTTCACTTGGCTTAAAGACTTATTTTTGTTTCTGAAAAAGGATTTTAGATGTTAGCAATTATATGTATTCTTGAGCCATGATTGTGTGCACATATGGGTTTGAGCATTTTGTTTCTTGGGCCAGTTTTAATTCAATTTAATTTCTACACACTAAACAAAACAAATTACATAACTAATTGAATAATAGCCTAATAATGTTTAATCATCATTTTAATCATAGTTTAGTTCTCTAAACTCAACACTATTTACTCTACTTAAATATGTTCGATAACATTTTTTCTATTATTTTGTGTTTTCATTCTCAATCAGTCTTCCTTACAAAACCCTTCAAAATTACACCCTAGAGAATTTTTGTCTAAATAAATAAATAGATAGTTTGTTTCTCTATTAGTGTAATTTGTTGATAAATATTCATATTTGCTTAGAATTAATTATATTATATGATAAAATATATAACAAAATTTTCTATTATATAAGAACACATAGAAAATACACGTAAATTAATATTTGAGAAAAATTCTAACTCCACAAAATTTTGTTATGGTATATTTTTCTTTGTATTTTTTTGTTGTTGATTAATTATAATTATATTAAATTATATACAAATTGTCAAATAAATATTTTGTAAAACAAAATTTTAAATTTAATATTAATTTATACAAAAATATTATTCGTACATTAAAATCAGCTACCAATGTATTTATATAAAAATATATATAATTTATTTTATTTCAATGTGTATTTATATTTCAACATGTATTTTATACTACTAACTGACTTTAATAACTGATTTTAGCGTACATATAACATTAATCGTAATTTATGTATTATCTAATTAATCTCTAAATAATATAGAACTTTTAAATTTATATACTATATAATATAATTAATTTAATTTCCGCGGATCGCGAAAGTCTTATTTTACTTACCTCATTATTAGACAATGTAGAATTATTACCATCGCAACTTGCAAGATATTTACCCTTCGAAGTAACATCTTAGAATTTGATATTCATCTCACAAACAATGAGCCACATTACATGATCCCTAGCTCATCCACACAAACACGATTATACTAGGAATTTCCTCTTCATAGTCCAAGTCTTGTTCTTCGTTCTCTTGTGATAAACAAGAACTCTACAAAAGTTGAGAGGGTAGTGTTTAGGTTTCTAGAGAGGAGCAATTGTATTTCTTACTACTTGTATTCTTTTACAAAGCCCTTTTAGCCTCTCTGCTTAGATTAGGTTTGTCTTTTCAATTAATATGGGTTGCATTCCACTTGTAAGGTATAAAATTTTCTTACAACTTTTGTCATATTTAATTTCAATCTGGTACCCATTTATGTAAAATTGTTGTACCAGTGGATGCAACTTAGTTGAAACTCCTTTATATGACACCATTGCCTGATTCTGTGAGTAAGCGATTTTCCAAACAACAAGAACATACAACTCTAATACTTAGTCTCTTTGAACATGGAACAAAGAAACAGAGGCATTAACAGATAATGAATAATGAACAATTGTCATATTATTGAACTGAATTGAAGCCCTTACCTTTCTACTTTTCAGTAACCTTTTCTTCCTTTCCATTTGACATCTTATATTATGACATCTTCATTTATTCTTATGGTAGGTATGTGAGAAATCTTAGAGAAATGTGTCTTTCTCCTATTATTGTACCTTGCTTCTAGAAGGGGACAATCCTGAATCCTCAATAATAAAAGAGAGGAAGGTAACCTGTCTTCAGGCAAGGACTCAATCTTTGAACACCTTAGGATGTGAAGCTCTTGAAGAATGGTGAGATGTTGAAATGCATTTGAATTTTCTTCCAGGAATGATTGAACAAGATCATCACCTCCAATTCCAAGCTTCAAAAGAGAACTGAGCCACTGGAAACCATACTCAGATATAGCCACGGGTGATAGACTTTTGCAAAAGCCTATGAACACGGATCGTAGCTTCGGCGGCAAGCCACCTTGAGGAAATGACACAAGTTGTGGAACATTAGAGATATCTAAATCTTGAAGAGCGTAGAGAATGTTCATCCGTTCCGGTAGTGAGTTTAGCTTCCCACAATTAATGACCTTGAATTCCATTAGGTTGGGAGTGGACAATCCACCTTGAGGAAATGATTCCAGATTAGGACAGTTGCTTATTCTCAATATTTGAAGATTTGACAAATTTTGTGCATAACTGTCAACACTTGAAAAAGAAATTGATATGAGATTGGGGCAGCCCCAAATATGAAGATATTTGAGTACAGGGAGAGATCCAAATGGAAAGCAACTGAGAGAGTGACAACTATCCCAAATCATCAAATTCTCAAGTGAACTGTAATTCCTACAAGCTTCATCAGGTAGGAATTCCAAATTCTTGCATTCTGATAGCATTAATGTTCGCAAAGACGGCATGCTTTCGGTTGGGAAAGAGGTAAAAGATGGAACTTTGGTAAGATACAAGTCACTGAGACAATGGCTGCTAAGAACCATTCTGGGAAAAGATGTCAGCCTATCACTCCTTTCGATCTTCATGTAGGACAGCGAGCACTGCGAATCTGTCTCAAGGATTGGCAAAAGATGTTGACCCCCATCAATGATAGTCAAACTTTTAGTTGATGCAATCCAATGTAGAGTAGATGCTTCCAATTGATCACAGTATGATATGTTAACATCAGTCAAACTAGAAGGAAGATGGCGCGGTAAATGACCCTTCAGCTTAGGACAATTGTACAAACGTAGATGCTTAAGAGATGGAAAAGGGAACTCTAAGCCTTCTATACTGAACACATGCCATTCCTCCCAGTCTAGCATTTCCTCAAATGATAAGATCTCAAGGGATGGAAATGGTTGAAAAGGAGAGGAAGAACTAGAAGTACCATAAAACTCAGGACCAATAATCTTTATCGTTTTCATCCTTGTAACATAAAGTTCCTTGAGAGAAGGCAGTTGTCCAAGTGGTGGGAGAAATAAGCAATAGTTGCAGCCACTAATAGACAAGAACACAATATTCGAAAATGAAGAATCTGCAAACCAACTTGGGAATTTGGTTCCATTGTAGGACTCTATGATGAACTTCTTTATGTTTCTTGATGGCTGCAGATGCTCAAGGACCTCAGTTTCAGTTCCTAAACCTTGATCAGCTTGCTTGCTCCAATCTAACACCAACTCCTCGATGAACTGTTTGTTCTTCAAGTTTGCTTCAAGTGCATCTATTGTTTGATCCACATTGCACAGTTCCATGATTGATAGTTTTCCCTGCAGTTTCGGGAAGCATCGCATATCTTTAAGCTTTAGTCCCTCACATTGTTTGTCAACAACAAAAGTACTCAGGGTTTGGAGGTGTTGTAAGGTTGTTATCTGTCTTGACATCTTCAACTTCGTGCCAGTGATATCGAGATGACGCAACTTAACCAAGTTTCCTATGTCTGCAGGCAATTCACTGAGGTTCTGACAGTATAACAA
Organism: Arachis hypogaea; assembly: GCF_003086295.3. NCBI lineage: Eukaryota > Viridiplantae > Streptophyta > Magnoliopsida > Fabales > Fabaceae > Arachis > Arachis hypogaea. The sequence goes on from NC_092053.1 coordinate 116,576,879, forward strand.
TCTCAATGTTTGAAGATTATAAAGCTTAAATATTGCACTAGACAGCCTTTTGATTGGAGTAAAAGAGAGGTCCAAGAACCTCAAGTGTAACAAATTACCTATTGAATTAGGCAATTCATTGATGTTATCATAGTTCGCCAATGATAGCACTCGCAGGCGTCTTTGTCTGAGCAGGAAATCATGTGTGATCCTTTTGGTCAGGTAATGCTTCCAATACCACCATAAAGTTGGATCATCAGTCAACGGCATTGGGAGGAACGTCCTCAAGCATTTTGCTCTATAACAACTTTCAAATTTGGTCGAAGAGTCATACTTACCTCTGGAATAGGAAAAGTGCCGGACGCTTTCTGTTATTTCAGAGCCCTCAAACCTGTTACAACTCTTTCCTGACACAACTGTGGCCAAGTCATTGATTAAGTCATGCATTACATAACACTCTCCCTCTTGTTGAATTATTGATCTTGACAATAGCTCATCAAAATATTGATTACCCATTTCTTCCATTGATTTCTCCTGGCCTTGTTGGAGCAAACCCTCTGCCATCCAAAGTAGTACTACGTGTTTCTTATTCAGAGGATACCCTTTCGGGAAAATTGAACAATAAGCAAAACATCTTTTTAAACAAGCAGGGAGATAGATATAGCTTAACCAAAGAGCAGGTAGAATATCATCGTTTAGTAGCTCCCAGATGTTACTATTTAAAATATTGGTCCATTCATTTTCATCCACTTTGGACCTCAAAATGCCTCCTAATGTCTTTGCAGCTATAGGTAAGCCACCACACTTGTCTGCAATTTTTCTGCCAATCATTTCCAACCTGGGTTGTCTTCTAGGATCAGTGTTTTCGAATGAATGCTTGGACAGCAGTGACCAACAATCTTCATGGGACAATGGTTCTAAATGGTAAATTGGGAATGTGTGTGTCATTTTAGCAACATCTCTTTGGCGAGTTGTGATGATGATCCTACTCCCTTGTTTTCCCTCACTAAAAGGCGCTCGCAAGTGATCCCACTCCACATATTTATTATTCCAAAGATCATCCAACACAAACAAGAACTTTTTCCCCTTAACCATTTGCCTCAATTCAATTTGGAGAAAATCTAGATTATCGCCTTCAAAATGCTTACAAGCCAGTGACTCCAGAAGGGCTTTTGTTACCACAGTGGCATCAAATACTTCAGAAACAGATGTCCATGCTTTCAGATCAAAATTCTCTTCAACTCTAGGATCATTGTACAAAAGCTGTGCAAGGGTGGTTTTGCCAACACCAGCCATGCCAAAAATTGTAATCACCCCTATTCTGTTATTGTTGCCGTTTGCATCATTTGTTAACAGAAAACTCATCAATTTTTCCTTATCACCATCTCTACCAACTACACCCAACTCATTTGCCACAGAACTTGTTGGTGCTCTAACCAACACCCTCATGCTAACAAGTTGCAAGCCAAGACCATTTTTCTGTGCAGCAAATAGTCGAAGCCTTCGGCACAAGGCCTCTAAGTTTGAGTTCATATCCCTGTGAAACCGAAAACCAGAACAAAGAAATCTCCTTACCTTGCCGGCAACAGATTGATGTGGATGCTGATCCTCCAAATTGTGCCTTAATGCCACAGTGTTGACTTCATCTAACAAGTCCTCTGCTTCATGCACTGCATCTTTTAGCCTCTGAAGCCATTCTTTGACTGAAGGGTTGGTAATCTGCTTCTGTTCTGCATCATTGAGGACAGCCTGAAGAGTCAACAACGTAGTTTCCAACTCATCCAAGATTGATTCATTCAGATTCCATGTCTTCCTGAAGAAGTCTTGGAACTGCACTGAGGTTATTGTCTCCAATAAAGTCTGCACGGAAGCAGATAGAAATGATCCTGCTACTAAAGCTTCAGCCATATTCTTTCTAAAACTGAGAGAGAGAGAGAGAGAGAGATTGAAGGTATGTTGCAATTGAGGAGAAATCCTCTGCAGTTCAGCTTCAGTAGCATACGAAGTCAACGTTTAACAGCTGACTCTACCATAGATAGAGTAGATACCCCGATAATGTTTATCAATCCATTGCAAGGCAAATAATTAATTAACGAAATTTTTCATAAAATACAAAATTCTTAATTTACACTTGATTAAAATTATTTATCAAAAATACTATTTGTATTATGTATATAATGTGTTGTTTAACTCATTTTTAATGTGTATTTTATATTATAACATATTTTATACTAATAATTAATTTTAATAGATAATTTTAATATACATGTTGATTATCTATGAAGGTTCTTGATAGCTTAGAGAAGAGGGGGTTAAATCTATGACCTTCTTTTGAATTGATTGATCAACCCTTAAAACTAGGAAATGAAACTTTGCTTCTATTTGTCTGTGTGATGGATCAGGAGACAATTTAGTTTTATCTCATAAATCGCAGAGAGATAAAATAGTGCAGAGAAGAACAAGATGGCACCAGATATATCTTGATTCAATTGTTTTGTGCAATGTAATCTATATCCAGTCTCCACCACAACGTTGATAGAATTTTCACTATACTTTCAAGTGTTACAAACACCAATTCCTTAGGACTCAACATAATCCTATCTAGAACAAACCAAACTTCAACATAAGCTTGATTTGGCTAGACAATATCCTAGATTCTCAATATACTAAGTGCTTACCAAGTTAGCAAGGGATACATCAGATACAAGATGTAAAACAGAAATACAAACAAATAGAAATAAAAAAATCAACTTTGATTTTTCTCTCCAAGTTTTTCTCTTTGCCTTTTTTCTTTATTTGACTTTTTCAAATGCTTTACATTTATGCCTTTTTCCACTCAAGAGAAAACAGAGAAAGATAAACATTGAAATAAAATAATAAAATAATAAACTATAAAGGAGATGATGATTCACAGCCTTAAAGCTATGAGATGAACCAACTTCAAAACTTTCTATGATTGTTCTTCATTTTGGCAGTATATTTCTTTGATGTAGAAATATAGTCCAAAGCGTTGAACTCTCACCGGGAATGTTCTCAATGCAACTCAGATTCTAGTTCTCTCTCATTGCCTTCAAACTGAAGTGTTTTTTTTTCTATTTGTATGAGCTCTGTCTCAACATCTAGGACTTACTTCATAAAGTCAGCTTCTTGAATTTAGAGTTAGTTTAAATCTTTTTTCTTCTTTCTTCTATCAACCCAAAAAATAAGGGATTTGAAATTAGAGACAAATAATACAACTTCTTTGAAAATAGATTTTTAATCAATTTGATAAATCTAAACTCTTAGATTTATACTTTGTCTCCAAAAAACAATTGTAGCCATTGATTCACAGTAGAAGTAGGATGAATTTATTTTCTTTTTGTATGACCAAAAATGGTATGTGTAGAAGAAGGTAGATTTCTATTAAGCTATCGACATGCATATAAGTTAAAACAATTTACCTTTATCTTCTAATCAAGTTAGAGGAGCCCTTTGCTTTTGACTTCATTGATTTGACTTTTTTATTAAGAAATTTCTTCTCCCTTTTTTTCTTTGTGTTTTATCCGAAAGATAAAACTTACAACGAAGAATTCTCTCTTTTTTTTCTCTATTATACCTGAAAAACACCTAGCATCTCACCTGTTAATTTCTTACTTTTGGAAAAAACCACATGGATGATGTGAAAGAGAAAAGAAAAAAGAGATAGAATGTTAGTTCGGTGGTAGAAAAAAGGTTCAAATACAAATGAATTGTATTCTCTTCTTAGTTAACAACCAGTTTAGTGAAAAGATGGATTTAGATTATAAGTTGGGCTTAGGAATTTTTGGGCCAACTTGTTTTCATTCTTTTGTTTCTTATGAAGCCAGTCACTCTTTTTTTGGATTTGACATGATAATATAAGTGATTGTTGGGTGATGTAAACTCAGCCACTTTTTTTTTTTAATCTGGACCGTTAGTAGACTTTATTAGTTAGAAATAATTAAAATTTTATATATCAGTATACCAAAAACAAATTTATATATCAAAACACACATGGTTAAAAAGATTTTCTTTTTTCGTCCATAAATTATGGGGCTTTGGATTGCATAATTGTTTTTTCCAGATTTTGTTTATGGTACTGAGTATGCCACGAGTTGTTTCTCTATTTGCAAAGTGATTCATAGTCTAACAATCTAAAAAACTTTACATTTATCTACTAAAATGCTTACATAGATCCTCACTCAACCAAAATCTATTTTAAAAAAAAGTCAAATGAGCCTTAGTTCACACGGCATTCTGTCCCTTCCCTATCTCAAAGGTCTCGGGCTCAACTCCTACCGAGTACTTGTACCTAGGATTGGGGGTTGTCCAATCCACCTAACCAAAATATATATATATTAACATCATTCCACATTACTTTTAAGATATCTTTTTTTTATTAATATATATTAACATCATTTATTTAATAATATTTTAAAATTAATCATTCATTTTTTGTCAAATCAACTATTATTTTCAAACTAATAAAAAATATATACAAAAAAAAACTAAAATAGGAGACAAAATTACCAATGATAATAATTAAAAATTAATAACATCTAACCAAATTTATAACCTACAAAGATATTAAATCCATATTCCTATATTTATTATATCTTACCGTTATAAACAATAAAATAAATTTATAACTCCAATAATTAATTTATTAATTTTTATAAATAACTCATTAAATGTAATAGACATTCATTTTACAAATGTCGTAATAATATTATTAATCATAATAAATTTTACGTTACAAATATTCAAATTTCATACTATTTGAATTACTTATATAAGTCTCTTATCACTATTCCTTCAAATAACATCAAATTTAGTACAAGAAATTTATTTTTGAACTACACAACATCTCAAATTTACTCAATGGAGCATCATTCTTTGGACAATATCACCAAACAAACAGATAATTGATTTATCAAAGTTTGCGTGGTTCATCTCTGGAAAACATTAACACCCACAAATGAAGAAGAACCTCTTTACTTAAAAATGATTATATTAGATGAAAAGGTACAAAACAATTTAAATGAAAAGATACAAATAAATTATTATATTTATTGTATTTTTAAATTAAATTTACAAAAAAATACTTTAATTATTTTTATTTTTTTATACTTTTTATATTATTTTATAATACTTTATATATAATTATATTTTAATATCATTAAAATTATACTTCTTTCAATATGCTATTCATTGTTCTTTTTCTAATAACTACTTAAAAAAATAAATGTAATTAATTTTTTTGACTAATTATTAACTATGATTTACTAACACTGCAAGGAACATCTCTTCATGTAATTGTGAAGAAAAATATGATGAACAAATTCAAACATTTATTACAAGAAGAAAAAGTCTATACTATAAAAAATTTGAAAATAAATTATGCAAATGATTTGTATAGACTAATTAAAAGTACCCTAAACCCTAAACTTTTTATTCACAAGTCACAACTGTTGTGAAGAAATTAAAGACCTAGTTTTAAACATTTTTTAACACTATTTTGAATTTACATTACTTGAGACATTGTCTGACAGAGTGTGCCAAAGAAAAATATTAATAGGTACTTTCACTTTATACTATTTCAATCATTCTTATTAAAAATAATTTATTCAAAAAAAATTCTACACATTTTTGTTCTTTTTATTGTAGATGTCATTGAAAAACTATATGCATTAGGAGAAGAAGAACAAATAATTTTAGGAACATATATAGTTATTTACAAAATACTAATAATTTTAAGAACATCATGTTAAAAGTCACGTAAAAAAATCTCTCAAGTCAGATAAACAAAGAAATTACAACACAAATAAAGGGCCAAAAAATTGTTGCACTCACATCAACATTGATTAGTGAATACAAAGGTACAATATTTTTTAAAAAAATTTATATCTATTGTTTTTCTTAGTTCAAAGAATTATATTTTATATAATACATTAAATGAGACAAATACAACACAATCTTATTTTATATAACTTATTATATTATAATACTTTTGGTGATTATTCGGTTAGCACAAATTTGAGTACAAAAATTTATATCAATCCACAAACTGAAAAATTCGTACAGCTAATTTATGGGTATTTCATAACTAATAAGTCTTTCAAAAATTAATTAATTTATTTAATTATTCAATTTAACAAATATAAAAAAAAATTCTAAATAGGACTGATCAACATGAAAAAGTAATGGAGATACCAAGCCAAGACAATGCCAACACAAATCTTTAGAGCAGAATGATTAGAAATCGAATAACTATCCAAGATCTAATGACCATGCAATGGGAATCTGATGATCAGGTATGACAAAAAAAAAACTCACAACATGCATCATATATTCATACTTACTCAAATACCATATACCTAATGATAACATAAATTGAATATTGGAATAGAAAAAGATCTTTACAATTTAAGTAACTATTAAACAAAATTGATGACAAATTTGGATGGAACTTTGTTGATTGTGAAAAGTGTCAGAAAAAAGCATATAAAAAAGGAGACAACTATATTTGTGGTATGTAATCAAACAACACAATGGTCAATATCCAACAATAAGGTAATTCCATCTATCAAATTATTAGTTACTAACCCAATACTTATTTTAGGTTCAGAATTCAATTAAAGGTTTCACATCAAAGTGCTACAACAACTTTTGTACTATTTGATGGCGAAGCAAAAAAAATTGTTGGGCACAAATGCTTCAAATCTAATGACAATCCAGAAAAGTAATGACATTGAAGCACCATCCCATTTCAACTAAAATAAATTCAAAAATTAAACCATCAAATAAAAATGTCACTTTATACAACACCAATATCCAAATTTTTTGTACTACAAATTATTTTAAATAAAACACCTTTTAAATTTAACTTTAGTTTACACATATTTAATTTAATTCTATAAAACATAACAATTTTTTAATAAAACAAATGACTAAAATAAATCATTTGGACCTCAAATTTACCGAAATACAACTTTTGCATATTGTATACGCAAATACAATTTTTCACTAAACTATATAAACCGCTAGAGGGGTCCCACAGATTTCAAATGTACATAAACCGCTACACCTCTCCAGCGGTTTATGTTGATATGCAAAATTGCTAGAAACCTCGACAGGGGTCTCGCAGTTTCTGTATATATGTAAAATGTGCATAAACTGTAATAGGGGTCCAGCAGTTTATGCTTGCACCAAAAATGCCTATATATACCAACCAGGAGGGAGTGGTGTGATGGTAAATGGTCATTTTCACACCTTCACAAATAGATAGTGAGGAAAGCTTTTTTGTTCTAGTCCATTGCTCTAGAAAAATTAAAAAGCAAAAAGCACGGTGTTAAGTTCACTGATAAAGAACCGGTGAGTATTTTTATCCGGTCAACAAATACTTTTTCAGAGCTAAAGACGAGTATATTTCAAAAGGTAGGGTTGTGTGGGGCCAAGTGAGTGAAGAAGGTGTTTTACAAGATTCGGATTGCAGTTGTGTCAACTGGTGTGCAGTATGAAATATTTGTGATAGGGTCGGATGAAAACATGCAAGTTTTGTTTCATTGTCGGCGCAGTTTTCCGGAAGTGAGAATACACGAGCTGTATGCCAAGTTGGAAGATGGTGTTGACAGTTCCGGGGTATTAGCGCTGAATCCTCAGTCGACGACGATGGGGGTGCTTCTACCTCGATGCTTGTCGTTGCATCTGGTTGTCTGTTGGCTGAACCACCATCTGTTCCAGCTAGGTTAGCTAGGTCACCCGATTTTATTTTCGGTCTTTTAGGTGACGGTGAATCGGATCGGGTTGAAAATGTGATGCGAGAGGATGATTTGGACGATGAGCCAGATCACATATTGGGGGACAGTGACGAGGATAATCCTAGGAACCCACCAGCACGTCAGGGGCCATCCAGTTCTGGGTCCTACCAACAACCGCTACATTTCTCAACGTTGAACTTGGAAGCCGTCGGCCAGCAACCAGACATAGATCCCACCTTCGGAGGTCAAGGATTACACGAAGAAAATCCTTCTGGAGAATTTCTGATTGGCCAATCTTTCCAGACTAAGGAGAAAGCTGTGTCGAGTGTTAAAGAGTATAGCATCCGTCGTGGAGTTGAGTATCGGGTGATGGAGTCAGATCATCTGAAGTATCCTGGGAGATGCAAGGAGTTCAAGAACAGTTGCACGTGAATGATTCGCATCACACTTCGGCAGTGAAAGGGAAATTGGGAGGTTAGAATGTACAACGGAACTCAAACTTGCTTGGCCACTTCGATTTTGAGCAACCACCGATAGCTCGATCACCACGTCATTCGTGCGAGTATCTTTTCGTTGGTTAGGGCGGATGCAGCTGTTACGATAAAGGTGTTGCAAGAAGCTACTGAAGCAACCTATGGATTCAAGCCTTGTTATAGCAAGGTGTGGATGGCAAAAAAGAAGGCAGTTGCACAGATCTACACAGATTGGGAAGAGTCCTATGCTGAGTTGCCCTGTTGGATCCTTGGTGTGCAAGCCACGATGGACGGAACCATGGCATTGTTGAAGACTTTTTCGGTACGTGTAGGTGATCAGGTTAATAAGTCTACAGAGTACTTTTATCGTCTTTTCTGGACGTTCCCTCCATGCATTGAGGCATTTAGACATTGCAAGCCACTAGTCAGCATCGATATGACTCATCTGTATGGAAAGTATGGCGGGACTTTGCTTTTGGCTATCGCGCAAGATGGAAACTCAAATATCTTGTTCGTTGCCTTTGCACTTATGGAAGGGGAGAATGCGGAGTACTGACTTTTTTCTTATCCCACTTGTGTCAACATGTGACCCCATAAGAAGGCATTCTGGTGATCTCTGACAGGCACAATGGCATTAAGGCTGCACTGGAGGCACTTGACAGTGGTTGGCTACCACCTCATGCATATCGAGTGTTTTGCATTCAACACATTGCAGCTAATTTTGCCATCAGTTTCAAGGGTCAAGATGCGAGGCGGCTGCTCGTGAATGCAGCGTATGCCAAGACTGAGGCAGAGTTTGACTATTGGTTTGATATTATGAGGACTGAGAATCTGGCCATGTGTGATTGGGAGAACCGATTGGAGTACGATAAGTGGACCCAGCACCAGGATGGAGGCAAATGGTTCGACCACATGACAACGAACATATCCGAGTGTGTTAATTCTGTATTGAAAAGGACACGAAATCTGCCAGTTACTGCATTGGTGAAGTCCACATATAGGAGGCTACCAGAGCTTTTTGTCATCCGAGGACAGACAGTAGAGGCGCAGTTGGGATCTGGGCACCGCTTTTGCCAGGCGCTGGTTAAGGTGATAGAGCTCAACTTGAGAGATTCGAGGTGGTTCACTGTTACTCTGTTTGACAGGCATCAATCTGAGTATACTGTGGCTGAGACGACTCTTACCAGTAACTTCTCTCTTGGTACGTATCGGGTTTCCCGCAGGGATCGCATTTGTGACTGTGGGTATTTTCAGGCTCTCCATTACCCGTGCTTCCATACGATTGCATGCTGTACTCAGTCCCGACTGCACTGGGCTACATACATTCATGAAGTTTATACCATGAGTAAGGTGTTTATTGTATACCGGATAGGGTTTCTCCCTCTTATTCCAGATGGTCTCTGGCCAACTTATGACGGTCCAACTGTCGTTCCTGATCCTAACATGAGACGTGCTAGAGAAGGGCGACCAAGGTCAACCATAATCTGTAACACCATGGATGAGGCCGATACTGGTAAGCCGATGCATAGGAGTTGCCCTCAGCGAGGATCTGCAGCCGGAGCCGATGCATAGGTGTCATAAAGTCGTTGTGATTAGGTTTTACTATTCTTTCTTTATTTGTTTTGTTGTCCTGTTTTAGCCATGTTGTTGTTGGTTTGAATGTTTAGTCCATGTTGTTGATTTGGTTTTATTGTAATGTGGTTATTATTTGTGTTTCTTTATGTAGTTGTGATTCTCTTGAGTAAATTATCATTACATTTGTGATTATGTTGAGTAAAAGAAACTGACTTCATTATTTCAAACTATCAACGTATGATTCGGCGTCCAACCATAAATAGCGACTATCTGAGTTAGCATACCAACTATAATCTCATTGACAAAAAGTTCATGAGATATCTAAATAAGGCATACAAAAGTACATGAAAATAAACAAGCCACACATGAGTATATGTTCGTAAACATAAATAACCATAAATAAGGCATACAAAAGTACATGAAAATAATAAGATAAACAACTACTGATCTTGGTGGTCTTCATCGTCGTCGTAGGTGTCGTCCTCAAATGCTCCAAGGAGATGCGGCCATGTACCACACCGAGCAGGTCGTCTCACTCTAGCTGGCCTCTGAGGTTGTAGTGCAGGAGGATCAACAGGCATGCTCACACCATATGCAGACAGAGGCGTCCCTCCCATGTTGAACCAACTATCATATGGGTTGGCTGCAAGCTTGTTTAGGTCTACATGAAACTTTGGGTAGTACTAGGTCGTATGAGGCAGAACCTCTAGTGGCTGGGGCTGGTATAGCAGAGTCTGAGGCTGAATCTCTGGTGGCTGTGGATGGTACCCCTGAGCAACTGATATCTGCTACTGGTACCCTTGAATCTCTTTCATCTGTGGGCGGTACCCTTGAACCTCATCCAATTGGGGGGGGGGTACTCCGGCATCTGAGCCTGTGGCATCTGATGCTGAAAATGCTGAGCATTGTCATCCCTGATGAGATCTGCGAAGTCGGCGTAGAAATGTGAACTGTCGATATAATCGTCCATGTCCATGGTCAATGTCATGCCCGCCAAGTCAGCATACATCTGATGGCCACTCTCATGGAATACCTGGGAGCTCGAAGCATGAGTAAACATACCCCCTGAGCCCCCACCTCTGGCTCTCCTGTAGGGCTATCACCAGGCCCAGCCGCAACGACCCCTGCTCCACCACCCCGACGTCTCACACGTCCACGACGAACACGATGGTCAGCTTGTCCTCCTCCGTCACCACCAGCTTCCTCATCCTACATCATCTCATTCAGCCATCGCTACTCCCAGTCAGTAACTCGTGTACCAATGCGTCGTCACCTTTCCACACGTCTGTTATCAGGCATATCCGGCATCAGTACCTGAGCTGGCGCCTGGGACGACCCTCTCTGGATGCATCATCAGGGATCTCCTCCGCCCTGGGATCGGCAAATAAGGAATCCGGCGACAGAAACCTGTGGGCTACCTGGTACCACCAGTCCAAAAACTCTGCCGATGGCCCGGGATCAGCCACCCGGGGGATACTCAAAACAGAATCAACTCTGTTTTTCCAAATCAAATGCCACACCTGATAGTAACTCAGGAACTACCTATCGCCACCCCTACCATCCTTGCCATGAAGTCAGTCTATGTTCGAGCCAGTTTATGCTTCAGAATTACATATTTTTCAAACTAATTTTACTATGTTGGGGAAACAAAATTACTAAACTTCTATATATCAGTTTGAAACGCTTCTAAATGTATCACACAACAAGTGATAAATGTCCAACTTTTAAATCCATAAGTCCTACGATAATAAATTTAAAATAACAAAACTTAAATATAAGGCTCAAATCTTTAATTTAAAATGATCAAATACTAAACTTATAATTTTAAAATTTAAATCTTAAATTTAAAAAACTAAACTATAAAACTTATAATTTTAAAATTTAAGAATGTAAAATACAACCATTAGGCACTATTTACAAAATTTAATCTTTAAATTTTAAACTCTAAACAACTAAAACTATAATATTAGAATTTAAACTTACATATTTAAAGGCTAAAATTTTAAATCTTAGTTTTCAAATACGATACTTAAACAACCCTACAAGCCTTGCAATTTGAACCCTATATCTCAAATACAAGAAGATATCATTCTACTTAAATATTTGATACTACCTTTAAATTTTACGTCTTAACTTTGAAATCTAAACTGGCAATCCTAAATTATGTGTTCTAACTACTACACCCAAATAGGTAAATACTACATTTTATGTTATATGAAATTCAATAACTAAAAGAAAATAAATTTATCTCTTCGTTGATGCTGCCGGCAATAGGGGTGGCAAGCGGGGAAGCCCGCCCCGCCCCGTCCCGCCCCGCCAGAAGTCCGCCCCGCCCCGCCTAGTGAGGCGGTCCCAAAATTTTAGCCCGCCCCGCCTAACGGCGGGCTGGCGGGCCGGCGGGCTAAGCCCGCCAAATATCCTCTTTTTTTTTTTACTTTTAACTATTAAATAATATATATAAAGATATAAAAAAAAATCTCTTTTGTTTTTTACTTTTAACTATTATAATTTCTAAAAGTATAAACAAATTATAATTTTTGTATTCACAAACATTAAAGTCTTTGTAATTATAAATATTGTTTCCAAAGTAAAATAAACATAATCCAAAACATAATTAACAATATTGTCTCTAAAACAAAACAAACATAATCTAAAACACCCAATTTTCATCTTCATTCTCTTGTAAGTTGGGTTGGGAAAGTTGGGTTTTGGTAAAAAAAATTATAAAAATATCCCTTGCTAAAAAAATACTAAGCCCAGCGGAGAAGCCCGCCCCGCCCCGCCAAAGCCCGCCAAAACCAGCGGTTTAAGCGGTGCGGGTTAAGCGGGCTTTTGCTATTTGGCGGTCCCAATTTTCCAGCCCAGCTCGCCTTTTTTGGCGGGTTACGCGGGCCGGCCCGGCGGGTTTAGGCCCGTTTGCCACCCCTAGCCGGCAATGTGCTCAACGCCGTTGAACCGGTAAAGACTGCGTTCGTCTGCTATGGTCCCGGCCCTAGCAAAATCAAAATGGCCAACTCCACTAAACATCCACTAAACGTGAAGAACTTTGTCTTCTTCATTACACCCCTTTTGCGTTTTTTTATACTAAAGCATAAACCGTTAGACACCTGTCGCGGTTTCTGCAAATTTCACATATACACAGAAATCTTATTGCGGTTTATGTACATTTTACATATACAACCCTTATGTACATTTCACATATACAACCCTGTTGCGGTTTATGTACATTTTACATATAGAAACTAAGACACCACATATACACAGTATTTGAAATTTGTGAAACTCCTCTCGCAATTTAGTAAAAAATTACTTATTCGTTATGTTTCAATAAATTTAAAACCTAAATATTTTATTTTAGTCATTTGTTTTTTTTAATATTTATTATATACAATATTTTTAAAATTAAAAAAACATTAAAAAGTAAAAACTACTTGTGTACTATATTCCTAAATATTACAAAATATTTAAAATTTAAAATTTATTAACAAAAATTAATAAAATTTATAACTATTATTGTGGACAACTCCTAAAATAGGAGAAAACCCTTCAAAAATTGGCGTATGCCACTTAATGCAACATGTACATTATATTCCTAAATATTACAAAATATTTAAAATTTAAAATTTATTAACAAAAATTAACAAAATTTATAACTATTATTGTGGGCAACTCCTAAAATAGGAGAAAACCCTTCAAAAATTGGCGTATGCCACTTAATGCAACATGTACATTATATTCCTAAATATTACAAAATATTTAAAATTTAAAATTTATTAACAAAAATTAACAAAATTTATAACTATTATTGTGGGCAACTCCTAAAATAGGAGAAAACCCTTCAAAAATTGGCGTATGCCACTTAATGCAACATGTACACGGTATTCTTTAGTAAAAGGCGAAAGAATAGTTCGCTTTGTACATAATGCGTGGCTGCGTGGTTTGGTGGTGCTGTCCACACTACTATTTGTAATAACTCTCATGTGAGAAGCATAAGTGGCTTCATCGATGTGAGACCTATTAAAAGACAAGCCCCTGCAAAATGTCAAAACTCGTTGCCTTACTGCATTTCATTTATCAGGCTTATAATTCCATGTTCTTTCTTAGAAAGGTATAATGTGTTTTTCAACGAGAAATTGTGCCTGCCGCCACAAGCCAATATAAGAGTTGACAAAATATTCAACAATTAGTATTTGAAAGACAATCCATTATGAATGAGGTCAATATGATGCACTTCCTTTTTCTTTATTTCTCACATCTTTATTAAAAGTTTTGGAAGATACCGTGTAAAATTTGCAATTTTGATATTCAAATTTAGTTCCTTATTCTTACTACTTAGGGAGACTTAGGGGAGGTCTCGGCCCCGACTTTTAAAAAAAAAATAATAATAAGTTATTAAATATAATTTATTTTTTTAAAAATATATTTAGTATTTAGTTTAGTATAAATAAAAGTTTAGTCTAATCTAAATATTAATAATTTCTAATATTTAAAAAGTAAGTAATAATATTAAAAAAATCTGAAAAAGATATTATTACTAATATTTTTTAATTAAACAAAATTTTTTAAATTTCATAAAGTGAATTCCTTTTTTTCTTGTGATCGTTCTTCTTGATTCATTTGGTATTAATTCTCGTTGTTTCAACTGCTACAACTGAGAGATCTTTTTCAGCTATGAATATTGTGAAGAATAACTCAGAAATAAGATGAAAGATGAATTTTTTGCTAATTGTCTTTTAATTATATTAAAAAGAAAATTGCTGAAAATTTTAACACAGATTCTATTATCGATAAATTTTATGATACGAATAATCGACCATTTCGTTAGTAAAAAGTACATACATTTTTTGTACTTTAAAATATATTCTCTATCGGTTTATTTTTATAATACACCTTACATTTTATAATTTTTTGCATAATTTTTTAATATCATATATGTTATTGGTTTAATATCATATATGTTATTGGACCCCATAATAATATTTCTAGATCCGTCCCTGCAAGTTTGTCAAAATGGCTAGTGATTTAAGTTTTGTCTATGACAAAAAAATATTTTTAAAATTTAAAAGTAAATTTTATCATAGTACTATTAAATTAGTTATGTTGTGTAGAAAGGAGTATTAGACGTCAAAAATAATATAAACATAGATTTAATGTGACCAAAATGAGGATGTTTTAATGGATGAGTAACCATATATGCCTAGCGAATAATGAAAGAAAATATGGGAGACTAGAATAACGTTTATTGTTGAAAAAATTAGTGAAGTCTCGCCTTAGATAGTTTAAACATATAAAAAAAAAATCAGAAAAAGATCTAGTTATACATAAATGAGCAATTGAAAAAATCTTGGTCATACAAAAATACTAACATTTAATTATTTTTTTAAAAGTAATAGACGTGAAACTTATTAAAAACAAAATAAATAAAACAAAAAGCAAACAAAGACTCGAACAAAAGTACTCACATGTAATCTATTCCTAACATACTCTATCTAACTACTATATTGCCGCATTCCTCTCTCAATTCTCTCCCCTCATGAAGGACCTATAATTAACCTCTCTTACACCTATAGCTGAATGTCAAATCCTCTCCTACTCAACTAGACACCTAGTTGCATCCGACAAATGAAGAAAAAGATAAAAATGGGTGTCTAATATCAAATAGAAAAAAAGGAAAAAAAAAGTGAAAATGATGATTGAGCAAGCATCCAATTGTTGAGAGGACACAAGATATTCATAACCAAAAACAAAAGGCAAGAGAAATATTAACGCAGAAAAGTATCTGCTTTGAAATACTTTAGGTGGTTAAACCAAACACTCGCTTTCCCTTTCTACCATCCACAGCCCATGACATCCATGGATGTTTTAGCCAGGTCAAAATCCAATGTAGAGCAAATATTGGCAATCTCCATAGAGAAGTTATTGATCAACAAGCAAACTACTACTAAAATTATAAGTTGGGAAATGGTCATATTTTTCAACCGTAACAAAAAGGAACTCTCCACAAACACCAAGCTATCCTTTCTGAGTTACATAAATCAGAAGTAAAAATACTGAATCTAACTATTAATCATCTTCATTTACTAACCTCGTTCACAAGAGTGGACTATGAAAGAAACACTAAAAAAAATAACTGTTAAACCGGAGAGAGAGAGAGAGAGAGAGAGAGAGAGAGAGAGAGAGAGAGAGAGAGAGAGAGAGAGAACAAAAGGGAGAGAGAACAAAAGGAGGGGGAAAAAGAGAAAGAAAGGCATATCAACAAAGTACATGGACATAATTTCTTCAGAACCATCAATAGTTTCGAAATTATTTCCAAGTGATAAATCTGCAGATAAGCTGAAATGCAGCATGTCTATTCAAGCATCATAAAGTAAAAGTAGTAAAAGGTCATATTAAGACAAAATCGTCAACAAACACCAATAAATCTACAAGTACAGAAGACAATGACAACCCATTTCGACCATTCAAAACTGGCCACTGACCCAGTTTCTTCCATAACAACAACAACAAAATCCAAAGAAACAAAATGAAGGAAAATTGCTCTCACAATCAAGTGGCCTTTGCATTTCTGGTCTCTGTCTTCTCTGCCTTTGCTTCACTAGAACAACAGCCACCACCATGCTCATGATGATGATGATGGTGATGGTGGTGGTGGTGGTGGTGGTGGTGATGATGACCCCCACTATGATGATGCTGATGCTGATGTGTCTGCTTCCCCTTGAGCTGCTTCCTCATGTCATAAGCATCCTCCCCATCTGCATAATACTTCGCTTCCACATCATGAATCTTGTAACCTAATGTCTCTGTGTACAAATTAAATGCAGCACGATTGCTCTTTCTGACATGTAGGGAGACATACTCAGCACCAAACACCTGTCACATTTGGTACCCACAATTCGCAATTCATATACTAAGCCCCTTCTATAAAGCACATATATACAACTTTATGATAACTACACTGACTAGTGATTACAAAAATTAGCATCTAATAAAAATGTTTGAACTTAAATGGCTTGCTAACTGAAGTCATAAAGAAAGCGAGAGAAAATTGGAAAAACATTTACTAAACCAACATTTACAAAGCAAATATTTTTTTTGTCTTTGACAGTATTCACAAAGACGGTATGAAACAATCAACTATGTGTTGTTGTAACTACGAAGGCGTTTTTCATAGTTCAACCTTTGGTCATCACCCTAAAGACCAACTTGCTTACCACCACACCTAACCCTTATTGGTTAGATATATACCCTTACAATATCTCTAATTTCATAATAACCAAACTTGTAACTACAGAGAAACCAAGCGCTGGCAAGCATTTTTTGAATTGCAAATGAAATCCAGAACTTGCTCACTGAAAACCAAACAGATTGACAGACAAGCTGAGGAAGAAAATAATTCCACTCGTGAGATTGCCAATAACATCAAGATTAAACCCTTAAAAACATTTTTCTTTTTGTATGCAACCATTCAATTGCAAGAACTAACTCCTATAAGAAACCTGTAATTCAAATCTTCAACTTCCGAAAATCTTTTAATGGAAACAACAATTTGAGTAGCAAAATCGCTAATTAGATACCAAAGTGACATTCATTTCGTTTTCAACAATGAATAATTACAAAACTTCTTTTATGATTTTGCAAAGGAAAAACGACAAACCCCACATATAATGAAATGAAAGTGACAATTTGCAATTAAAATGGGGACACAGATAGTAGTAGAAATATAAAATGCTTCTCTTACAGAAACCATGGCATAACTCAATTCCAGCAACTTCAGAAAGAAAGTCAGAAACTACAATATTCAGTAGCAAAGTGATTAATCAGATACCAAAGTGTCACTCATTTTTGTTTTCCACATTAGTTAATTACAAATCGCTTTATTTTAGAATTTTGCAAAGGAATCAGCACAAAACCCCAAGAAGAATGAAATCAAGGTGACCATTCTGTAATTTAAATGGGGATAGTAGTAGAGACATAAAACAGAAACCATGAGTAACTCAATTCCAGCAATTTCAGAGCAGAAACAACATATCAAAGTGTCTCCAACATTAATTAGAGCATGTTTAGATTATTCCCCCAGTTTGATGCACCCGTAATCAATTATGGTGGATCAAAATCAATTATGTACATTTTCCCGTTAACTAAAATTTATAATTGATTATGAGTTAAACTCAATTATACCATAATAAGTGAAATTTTATCAATTCTCCGAACATATATGATATATAACTTTTCTCTCAACAAAGTAAAGTAGAGCTTGTTAGAAGATAAATAATAACACAAAATAACGACTCAACAAAAGACACTCGACAAAAGACGGACTCAACAAAATAAAGACCTAATAGCCGTAATCAATTCAAAATGAGATCAATCCTACAAAAGTTGAGAGAATTTCTTTCCTGTGATTTTGCAAGGGAATCACCACAAAATCGCAAAGAGAACGAAATCGAAGGGGACAAAATCATAAGCAGTTGATAATAAGAAACTCGCCTGTTCCATGGCGTTCTGAGCAGCCGTCATGAGCTTGGTGGCAAGACCAAGCTTGCGGTGGGTGCGGAGGACGGCGAGGGAGGTGATGTGGCCGTGGCACTCGGAAGTCTCCTCTTCCATCTTGGCGAGGACGTAACCGACGATGCGGCCGTTGTAGTCCTCGGCGACGTAGAGAAGCTGGGGCCAGGAGAGGATGTGATAGAGGTAGTATTTCATCTGGTAGTTCTCTGGCAGGCAGAAGAGATTGCATGCCTGCATAGCTAGCAGGTCATCCACCGTTGCCTTCCTTATGCATACCATCGAGCCTGTTGATATGATAATTCCTCAAGCAAGGGTTAGGGACTTGTGATGTGAGAGTGAGAGCTCTATTTGGGGCCGAACCAGCCTTATTGACCTAATTCACAGTGAATAAATGGTGGAATTATTTCTTCCAATTTCACATTTGAATTACATTCGTCTTTAAAAAATTATTTTCGTTAAGTACTTCATTTTCTTCTACCAGCATGTTAGTTTAGTCACATTTTAAAATCATCGCTTATGATAAAAGGCGAGTCATTAAGTGAATTAGAAGAACTAAGAGAAAAAAATATTTGAATTATCTAAATTAGTAGATAAGAAATTAATAATTTTAGCTAAAAATTTGAATAGGAAGCCTTTTTGCATTTTTTATTTTAATAAATAAAATAAATGTAATAATTACTAAAATTAAATAATTTAAAAATTATTTACCGATTTAAATTTCTCTCTTATATCTCATTTATAGTGTAAACAAGATAACTTTTCACGTATCTCGTTTATAGTGTAAACGTGGCAGTCTGACGTGTCTTATCTCGTTTATAAGTATATGTCATTCACAGCGTCATTCTGGGCCCCAGTTTGACCTTGTCAACCACTTTCTCCTCTCTTTTATCCTTTTCTCACCCTATTTTCGACTGATACTGCGATGGCGCGCCAAGGGGGGAACGACGGAGACATCAACAGGCTGAATGAGACGTTGCATTACGCCAGGGCGGCGGACTTTGACGTTAGTTTTGTTCTGTTTTTTCAATCTAAGTATGTGGCCATGGTTAAGGTAATCCTGAAGAACCAGAACGTAGTTGGCAGGTTTAGTAGTAAGTCTCTAGGAGGAATTTAAAACTTTATTTGCTTGTGCAAAGTTTGTTTAGTATGCACTATGTAATTTAGAAATATGTGTAAGTTAGAAACATAGAAATATGTTCTTAAGTAGAAGTAGATGTAAGTAACAAAGAAATATTTATTTTACTTTAATGTTTTCTATATCATGTTAAATTGTTCTAATTGCAAAACTAAAAAAAAAAAATTATAAGAAATAAATAAACCAAAAATGTAAGATTATTTCTTTATAAGGCTGAATTTTTTTGTATATTCTTTAGAGGTCTCGGCTTCTACTACCCCGACGAGTGAGCCATACTCTTCCTCCACCCGACGCCATTGTCCCGTATCTGGCTGAGGCTGGATTCGGAAACACGGTGCCCCTCAAGGATTTCACTTTTGACAATTCCCTGATTTCGGCACTCGTGGAGTAATGGCGTCCGGAGACGCACACGTTTCATCTCCCGTGGGGTGAGGTCACTATCACCCTGCAGGACATGGCGTACCATCTAGGCTTACGTGCACAAGGAAACCCCGTTGGGGATGCCTCCGTGACTTCGGTAGGTGGTACCATACTGAGACGTGGGCATTGGTGGAGCAGTTGCTTGGTGCCAGGCCTCTAGTGGAACCACAGCAGGCTGCGCAAAGAAAGGAGTCGTTCACGCTCAAGCTTGTATGGATACGGAATTGTGTCTGCCAAATGCCCCCCACGGACGACCCAGACACCCTCCGACAGTACGCCAGGTGCTATATTATGTTACTGATCGGAGGATATCTGATGACAGACAAGTCCAACAACCTGGTGCACTTGCGTTGGCTCCCTCTTCTCCGAGACTTCGGGGAGTGTAGGGCATTTTCTTGAGGCTCGGTTGTGCTAGCCTGGACGGCACTGCACATGGCACTTTAACCAATCCGATTCGATCACCCAGTACTCAGCACTCCTGCGAATACTATGGTTCTTCACACCCTGCAGCACTGCCTCTCGGCATTTGAACTTGTGGCCGACCCGAAACTCCACCCCGCCGTCTAAGTTGTAATCCTCTTCACCGGTGTTAGAAAAAGGAATCTTCTCATGCATGGCGTCCAGATCCAGACTGTGATAGTGACTTGGCACCTTGTGTAGCGCCGGAATTAGGTGAGGTGGAGGCAGGACATGGTGCGCCACAGTCTGGGCAGGCGTCTCCGGTACAAACTCATCCTCATCGCCGCCTTTAGAAGAATCACTGTCTGCACTATCCGCCACGTAATCTTTGTCCGACTCTTCCTCTCCCTCCTCCGCCTCCTCCAATGGAATGGCGACATGAATGAGCGGTGGTGGGAGAGGTTAGTCGTCCTGTACATAGGTTGAGTGTACAGAACCACCACGACCACTATCTCCCACCTCGGCGGAAAGCTCCATTACATGTTCTGTCATGATCCCCATGGATGTCGAACATCAGTCGCACATTCTCGTCCCCTTGAAGTCAGAATAGTCGAAACCGAAAAACTCCGTTACCCATGGGTGCCAGCAACCTATAATATCGGATTCTCACACTCAAATGTCACCTCGTTGTCGCCAATTTTCATACGATAATTGGGATACACACACACAACTATATATACACTGTTACTGGCCATTGTTGCCTTGTTTTCGTGAGAAAAAACAGAAAAATGATACAAAATGTTTGTGGAGAATACCAAGTGTTACACATCCTTTTATAGCAGCTGAAAATTTGTCTTCTTGTATCTCGTTTACATATTATGCTGACATGTGTATATCTTGTTTACACTGTAAACGAGATATGAGAGGAGAATTTAAATTGGTAAATAATTTTTAAATTTTTTATTTTGGTAATTCTTACATTTATTTTATTTATTAAAATAAAAAATCCAAGCCTTTTGAATAACAAACTACAACAATAAAAAGAAGATTTCTTCCAAAAAAAGTATTTTTAAAGCTTACTCCTCATTATTTTCTTGCAAATTACATATATGATATTATGAACAATGATGAGCCGATATTTTATACACTTTTTGGCATCATTTTCATATAGTTTTTAGCATTTTTTATTTAGTTTTATTAGGTTTTTATAGGTTTTAGTATTAAATTCATATTTTTGGATTCTACTATAAGTTGTGTGTTTTTATGCAATTTCAGGTATTCTCTGGCTGAAATTGAGGAGTTGGAGCAAAAGTCTGATTCAGAGATAGAGAAAGCACTGCAGATGCTGTCCGGATTTGACCTCTTTGCACTCGGAAGAGCTTTTCTGGAGCTACATAAGTCTAAATGGAGCGTTCTCAGCGGCTATGGAAATCTGACTTCCAGAGCTTTCAATCAATATATAATAGTTTATACTTTGCTTCAGATTAAAAGGCTCAAAACTGGCGTCCAATGCCAGCCTCCTACCCCCTTTCAGGCGTCCAGCGCCCAAGGAGAAGAGACCAGCATCCAAACACCCTGGGAGGACCCCCTAGCCAGCATTCAACGCCCTAGAGGCCTCATAGCACATGGATCTCATCAAAGTTCAACCCAAACACTCACCAAGCGGGCCCCAAAAGTGGATTTTAGCACTAAAAAGACTGTTTTACCCTTACTAGTCATTAGTTTAGTTTTTAAAGTAGAAGATCACTCTTTGTTAAGGGATCTTCGGCCACTTTACACTATATTTTCATTTCTATCATTGTATTCTCTATCAGTATGAGTTTCTAAACCTCCTAGGTTGACGAGAGGAGCCCTGCTGAGTTCTATGAATTAATAAAAGTACTATTGTTTCTCTTCAATCCGTGTTTGATTTAATTCAAAGATGTATATTTGTTCTTCAACATGGTGAATGGGATGGTCCGTGACAACCAGCTCCGTTCATCATACTAGGACCGCGTGCCTGACAACCACCCGTGTCTACTTGGGTTCGTGTGAATACTTCAGTGGAAAGCATTGAACCGCCAGCTTGACTATACATATCTCAGACGGCTAATCCACGACTTCGTTGGGGACTTCTCGAGACACCAGTTCAGCCGATTTACGGGGAGATTAGGGTCTCGTGGTAGAGGCTAGAACCCAAACGTGCAAAATTCTCTGATCCGGAAGATTCGATCTTGTTTGTGGCATTTTGAGTAGGATCATTAAGAAGAGTGGACTGCAGGAGCTTCACCCTCAATCAGAATGGATCCACACTAACCCTGGGGTTCAGATCTGGAGGAGTATTGACGGCTGTTCAAACCAGCGTCAATCACATACAGCCTGCTATAGAAGAAATCATTCACAATTGAAGAAGACAGTAAGACCAGAGTTAATTTAAAAGGACATAGCAACTCCAAGCCTTAACCATCTTCTTATCCCTAATTATAATTTAATTTACAAAGTATTTTATAAACTATTCCTCTTATGCATTCAAATCCAACAACTCTTCTATCCGCCTGACTAAGACCTACAAGATAACCATAGTTTGCTTCAAACCACAATACTCGTGGGATCGACCCTGACTCGCTCAGGTATTACTTGTACGACCCAGTGCACTTGTTGGTATAATTGTACGAAGTGTGGGGAATCATGCACTAAGTTTTTGGTGCCGTTGCTGGGGATTGTTTGAGTTTGGTGGTGCAGATTTTATAACCCATAAACTAACCGGCAAGTGCACCGAGTCGTACCAAGTAATACCTCACGTGAGTGAGGATCGATCCCACGAGGATTGATGGACTAAGCAACAATGGTTGATTAATTTACTTAGTTAGACAAACAGAAAAGAGTGTTTTGGTATTCAGAAGCATTAAACAATAATTCAGAAATTTAATAAAGCAAGCAGTAAACAGGGTGTGAAATATGTATAGAGAAACTATTAAGACTTCAGAGTTATCTATTTTCCGGATTGACTTTTCTTATTAACTATTTTAATCATGCAAGATTTAATTCATGGCAAACTATATGTGACTAGACCCTAATTCCTTAGACCTTTCTAGTCTCCTCTAAAATTCATCAACCGCCAATTCCTTGTTCAATTAATTCCAATTAGAGGGTGAAGTTCAATTCTAGTTTATATGCCACAAAAATCCTAATTACCCAAATATAAGAGGATTATATGTCACGTATCCCGTTAAGTCTAGATAATTAGAATTTAGGAGAACTTATTTTCAAGCTGTTGTTCAAGTAAAGAGCTTTTCCAAGTTATACAAGAACTCAATTAGAAAGAGGGTCATACTTCCGTTCCACCCAAATTCATTAGATAAAGAACGAAAACAATTCTTGAAATATAAATCCGTACATCAATTAAAATAGCAAAATAATAGTATCAATCCATACAATAGACAGAGCTCCTAACCTTAACAGTGGAGGTTTAGTTGCTCATGGTTCAGAGAGAAAATAAGGATTGTAAATTGGGCTGAGGTAGAATAAAAAGTTAACTAATTGGAATCTGGAATCCCCCCAGAAGAGAAGTTTCTTTCCTCTTTTATATCTAATCCTAATTAATTTAAAATCTATTTTCTAAAACTAAATAATATCTTTTCCTATTTTTAAATAAAACAAAGTTTAAATTCGAATTAATTGCAGCAATCAGCGTTTTCTGCACATGACGCATGTCACGCGTACGCGTCAGTCACGCGTACGCGTCGATGGTCTTCTTCGTGTGTCACGCGCACGCGTCAGGTACGCGCACGCATCGCTCCTCACTGTCATCTCCTTTAATTCTTGTGCTGATTCGATTTGTGCAAACTTGCTCTCCATCCTCTAGGCCATTCCTGCTCTATATAGCCTTCTTCTCTTTTTCTGTGGAAACTCCATAAAATCTAACCAAATGCTACCTAAAATAAACAGAATTGCACAAGACTCAAAGTAGCATCCATAGTGGCTAAAAAAATTAATTCTTGGTTAAACTCAACAATTTAAATGCAAATTCACTAGGGAAAGATGGGAAAGATGCTCACGCATCACAACACCAAAATTGAATTGTTGCTTGTCCTCAAGCAACCAAAATTAGTACATGATTAAGATGTGAATTTGCACGAGAGGTGAGAGTTCAGTTATGCTCATGTCTCTTCTAAAAATGGGGTTTATAACTACAATCTTGAATAGTTTTGGCATCTCACTCTCCTTTGAATCAGGAGGATGTCACTGTTATTCGGAATTAGAATCCGGATAATATTATGAATTCTCTGATCTTTTGTAACTCAATTTAACCCTTGAACACAACAATTTTTCTTTGATTCTCTTTTCTTTGGTGCTTTGCACCTTGAGCCTAGCCGTGACTTTAAATATTTTGTCTCAAGCTTCACTTGACACAGAAACACCACAAGCACTTAACTAGGGAACTCTCTTTAAGTTCTAATTTTCCTTTCAGTTACTCCCAGATAGTGGTGCTCAAAGCCTTTGGCATACTCTGTTAATTGCAATTGATCTTGACTATAAATGTTTTATCTCAAGGATTACTTGACACAAGAACACCACAAGCATATGACTAGGAAAACAACTCTTTGAGCTTTTAATCATGTCTGACTTTCCTAGTTATTGATGCTCAGAGCCTTGGACCTTGCTTTTATATCCTTTTTTTTTGCTGTTTCTTTTGCTTCAAGGATTAAATTTTTATTTATTTCAGAGAAGTCATAATAATTCTCTAAATCCTTGTTCCTTATACATCAACATTCTTTGATTCAAATTTAAAAATGCACTGTTTATGTCATGCATTCAGAGTCACAGAAAATACCACCACATTTGAATAAATGAGACTACGCTAAAAAAAGTTAAACTCAATTTCTCATGCATTACATCTTTTCTTCTTTCTTTTTGATTTCAAGCTCAGTGGGCAATACATGAGACACTTTTCAAAATTAAAATTGAATAACAGAATAAAAATAACTAATTTACTAGAACCTAAGAATTGAAATAACAAAGGATCATGCAGAAACCAAGTAAAATAATGGAAAACAGGAATATAACATAATAAGAATGGGAGGAGATATAGAATGAAAGGAACTCAACCACCTCAGTTATCCTAGTGGCCGTCTCATTCTTTAGACTATGCTCCTCCGTAAACGTGATTTGCCTCCCTTTGGTGCCATAAACAGAAAAGTTACAAGCGAAGCGACACAACACCAAACTTAAAGGTTTGCTTGTCCTCCAGCAAAGAAGAACTGAAAACAGGGAGGGACATAAAAAAAAGACATAAAAAAATAGTATGATGAAAGAAGAATAAAAGGATAAAAGAACAAGAGAGAATTAGGATTTGGGAGGGAGAGAGAATGAAAATCAAAACTAGGCGGCGAACTAGTGGAGTTGTGCAGCACATGCGACGCGTACGCGTACAGCACGCGTACGCGTACAGCACGCGTACGCGTACAGCACGCGTACGCGTGGGTCGCCCGATTTTGAAAGTGACGCGTAAGCGGCCGCGCGCACGCACAACTCTCTGTTCGCGTGGCCTGGGAACCAAAATTCTCATATGACGCGTGCGCATCATGCACGCGCACGCGTGGATGGCTATTTGTGGAAAGGACGCGCACGCGTCAGGGACGCGTACGCGTGATCAAGTTTGTGCCTCTAGCACAATTGCAGCCCTAAGTCATCATAACTCTCTGTCCAAACACTCATTGAGGCCGATTTTCAGGGTCACGCGTACACGTCAGGGACGCACACGCGTGGGTGGCAAAAAGCGCAAGCGACGCGCACGCGTGGGCTTGTTTGTGCGCAAAACATAGTTCCAGCGCCACTCTTACTCAACTCTCTATTAACTTTTATTTTTCACGCACACACATAGGACGCGTACGCGTCAGCGACGCTTGCACGTCGTGTGCTCTTTTTTTTTTTTTTGAAATATAATCCTTCTCGAAGTGTTCGGTTCCTGTTCTAAAATGGCTGCATGATCAGAACACACGTAAAACGAAAGAAAAACAGTAAAAACTCAATAGAAATCAAATAAATAAGAAAATCACTACTACGAAAAATAACTAAGGATACGAAATTATCGGGTTGCCTCCCGATAAGTGCTTCTTTAATGTCACTAGCTTGACACTTGATTGTTGAATTTTCTTCCTCTTCTTCCAGTTGGTTAAAAGAAATGTCTCCAGGGGGAGGTGAAAATTAGTGCTCCCTGATATAAATTCTTCCGAACAATCTTTCTTTTATTGTGATGAACTTGATTCACCTTACTTGTTGGTGTAGAGGTTGGATTATTTTTTTCTGACCTTCTCTTTTTCATGGATATTTTCTTCTATTTCTTGGTCACAATCCCCTTTTCAGTGCTTTCCTTGGTTTCCTTTACTTCTTTGATTTCAAAATTTGGGTGTTGTGTGATAGTTAGAGTGTACCCTTCATCAAGAACTTCTTGAATTGGTGGTTCAATAAACTCACTCTCTATGCCAGTCTCTACTTCATTGGAGTGTAGATTCCCATAATTATTTTCATCCCTTACAACCTCCTTTGTTTGTGCATCTTCCTCTTCTTCCATGTGTGAGGGTGGAAAGTTCTCTAATTCATTGGAGTATAAACTTCTTTGATTGATTTCCTCACTTTCTTCTATAGGATCTTGCATTATATGTCTTGTGAAGGAATTTGCTTGTTCCTCTTCCTGGGACTTGATAATCGACTACACATGTTTCTCTACATTTTTGACACTCGTCTTTATATCATGTATGAATTCTTTCATGAGAAGCTCAAGATCTTATGGTATTTGATATGAATAAGGAGATGGTGGCTCTTGATATGAATAAGAAGGAGATGATGATTCTTGATAAGAGTAAAAAGATGATGGTTCTTGGTATGGATATGTAGATAGTGGCTCTTGATATGGGTAGAAAGATAATAGTTCTTGATATGGATAAAGAGGTGGTTCTTGGTATGAATATGGAGATGATGGTTCTTGATATGAATATGGAGATAATGGTTCTTGATAGTTGGAACATGGAACACTGAAGTTTCTTTGGTTTTGAATTTACCAACCAAAATTTGGGTAGTTCCCCCATTCATAATAATATGAATCACTCCTTGGGTGTGAGTAGTAACCTATGTGATCTTTCTCCATTATTTTTCTTAGCACAAAACACCAAAAAGAATTAAATGCACCATGTGGTAAACAGGCAAACAAAGAAGAAAGAACATAAAGGAAATTTAAACTCAATAAATAAAATAACTAGGAAGAATAAAACAACTAAGAGGACACCAAACTTAATTTCAGAAATTAAGAAAAATATTAGTGCTAAATTTTTTTTGTTTAATTTTTTTTCGAAAATACTAAAGCAAAATTTAAATAAAATTAAAACTAAAATGCCTAATCTAAGCAATCAAACAACTAATAGTTGTTAATCACTATCAATCCCCGGCAATGGCGCCAAAAACTTGGTGCAGATTTTATAACCCACAAACTAACCGACAAGTGCACCGGGTCGTACCAAGTAATACCTCAGGTGAGTGAGGGTCGATCCCACGAGGTTTGATGGACTAAGCAACAATGGTTGATTAATTTACTTTGTTAGACAAACAGAAAAGAGTGTTTTGGTATTCAGAAGCATTAAACAATAATTCATAAATTTAATAAAGCAAGCAGTAAATAGGGTGTGAAATATGTATGGAGAAACTGTTAAGTGTAACACCCTACCATACAGAGTCTTATGCTTAAGTCATAATTCAGAGATGGCAAGGTATTACGACCTCTAAGACAAAAATTTAGTATGTATAGTAGTATGAATGATTGATATTAACTAGGAGCCTTTTTAGAAAAAGGGGTAAACAAAAACCGTAACTCGAACGCGCAACACTCCGATCGATAACGCAACGAGCAAAGGATAAGCTAACGCAAGATCATATATATAAAGAGTGTCAAAAACGGGAATATCAAGACTCAAAACCCGGTTGCGAAGATAACCGGTCCGAGTATAGCAATATATACATATGATAAAATAAGGAAAACCCCAAAGGAAACCCAAAGGGACACATATACAGAAATCTAATCTCCAAAATCCCCTCTAGAAGGAGTCATCACAGTTTGTATTATTTAATGGAGATAAAAGTATCTAAACAAGATATATAACCCAAAACAGAGTCCCGAGAACAAAGGATCTTCGCTAATCCAGAAGTCTCCAGCATGCCTCAACGAGAAGCCTCGCGTCCTGCATCTGAAAACCACAAAATCCGCATGGGTGAGAACCAGAGGTCCCCAGCACGGTAACAGCTTCCACATATATAATACATAATAATAGAGGAAAGCCGAAGGCAATCCTAGAACTTCCTCCAGGTAATATCAAAGCTTATAAACAAGCTAAACCGTAAGTGGCAACTGACTAAAGATCCTTCAGTCTAACTAATACTTCCCTTTCCAATTCCTTCAGACCTCCCAACCACCAGCAGGAGTATAATATAGCAAACACATTTATATCAGACAAGAGATTTACAAATAGGAACAGATAAGGCATTTAGGCAATTAGCAAGTAATATGCAGTCAAATAGGCAATCTCAAACAATTCATGTAGTATGCTTATGATGCATGCCTGTCCCTAGTGGCTGATGATATCATCTGTCGGTTATAGAGCCAACCCGACAAGTCCTGGTAGCTAACCATTGGACTGTCCCTCTGTCGTGCATCCCCAACTCGAGTTATACTCATCATAAACTTGATCATAATCATGATCCATATCCATCACCCTCACTGGTGAATATTTATCCATCACCATCACTGGTGAATATTTATGGGGGCGAGCTCATCCGGGCCTTTCACAGTGCCCGGCCACACTTACGACATTGGGTTAACAGAGCTTCGAGTCTCAACCTGGAGCACATGGTGGCTAGCCATTGCTACTACCCAGGGAAACCCTCATCTCCAATGGTGGAAGTGCAAACATTCACAATTCAATCAACAACATATATGCATTTATACTTGGCCATAAACATGGCTCCGCCGTAACACGGCAATAATCTAGCCATCCGGCTCACGGTTAAATCCATAACCAGCCAATTCATTAACAATTATGGCCCTTCGGCCCATGGCATAACAAGCACTTCCACCGCCATTCTCCGCATCTCACATTTTCATCTTTGATCCTCAATGATCATTTATTTTTCCCCTTGCTTCACTCGCAAGTTACCACATTCACTAGCCCTTTTTTCTCATGCTAGGCATATCATAATGATTTAAGATATAAGTGGTGAGATCGGAGGCTTAGAAGTATGAAATTTGGCTTTTAAAACTCAAAAATCAACTTTGGGATGAAAACAGGGCCACGCGTATGCGCACTCCACGCGCACGCGTGGATGGCCTTAAAACTCATCGACGTGCAAGCGTCATATGCGCGAACGCGTGGGTTGAAAATTAGCCAAACGGCGCGCACGCGTCAGCCACGCATACGCGCGAATACATTGTGCCCCAGCCACAAAACTGGCACAACTCTGGCACAACTCTCTGGAAAATGGCTTGGCATTCGATGCAGCGCATCGACGCGCCCGCGCACACCACGCGCACGCATGGATGATGCTTTCTCGAAGAACGGCGCGTACGCGCCAAGTGCGCCTACGCGCGAGGGGTCATTCTGCTAAAAATTTTCTAAGTTAAAAGCTGCAGAATTCACAGATTCAACCCCCAATCTTCCGACGGTCATAACTCTCTCATTTTAAATCATTTTTCACCCGTTCTTCGAATGGCATGGACATCCCGGATCCAATTTCATTTCTAAATAGATTTGGCACAAATCAAAGATCCGTAGTCCAAGTTATGTCCCGTCAAAGTATGCCCAAAAACCATATTTTCATTCAAAACCACAAAGTGCCATTTTCAAAACAAGCCACTTTCAACTCTTTTCAAGATCAATTAAAACATGCCAATTTCATCCCTTCTCTTTGAAATCAATCAAAGTGTACCAAATTCAACAACAAGCCATCCTCAACTCACGCATTGACATTTTACCAAAATTCTCAAAACTACCTCCAACCATTTTAACACTTCTCAATCAAAAGGCCAAAGGATAAACACAATATTATGTCATACATCCTTCTCATCCCAATTTCTAACAATATCAATTTCCAATCAACCATCATTATACATAATCATCATACTCACCAACAATATGGCACCACCCATCAATTCAACCTCAATCATTCATCAAGCATATATCACAACATGCATTTTCTCACATATCACACAATCAAGGCATCAATATTCATAATCACACATATGATCACATCATATATCTCAACCATTCCACAACATCATCAATTCAATGCCTATCTTAGGGCCTCTAGCCTAAGTATTTCCTACCACATTACATATTAGATACGGGAAACCGAAACCATACCTTAGCCAATTTCCCAAGCTCAACCGGAGCACTTCCAAACCACTTGTCCACAAGCTCTCAAGGTATCAACACCTCCAAGAACAGATTTTATCACACAAAACCCTCTTCCAAGCTTTCTAAAATCACCAATCAAGCTCCAATATTCGCATATACACAACCTAAGCCACAATCATCATACCCATACACAACATCTCAATGCCCAAACCTCATAGAACAAAAAATTACACTAGGGTTGAGAATCTTACCACATCCAAGGTCCAAGGAGACAAGATTAACCTTCTCCTTCAAGAGAGTTGGGTCCTATAACATCAAAAAACCCAAAATCTCAACATTTTTACTCATGAAACTCGAAATCAAGGGCTGGAATTTCGAACAGTAAAACGTGACTTACCTCAAGATTAATTGTATGGGTTTTGTAGAGCTCTCCGCGGTGAACGCGTGGCCGCAAACGGAGCGGCAATCGGAGCTCTAGATCAAAAGTTATGGTGGTTTGAAGATCAAGTGAGAGAAAGAACTTGAGAGAGTGTTCTTCCCTCCATAGCCTCCATTTTCAGCGTGTTTAGTGTGTTGTGAGGAGAGAGAGTGCTGAAAACTAGGGTTTTGGTTTAGTTTAGATGGGCCAAGGGCCCACTTTGGGTCCGGTTGGTCCGGTTTGGCCCGATCGGTCCAATCTTGGTCCGATTTCTATAAAATTGGTACCGAAATTCTCGTCTCAATCTCCTCTATCACATTTAGCCATAAAAATAACATTTTTGGCTTTCTAGAATAAATTCTCATTTATGGGTTAATTAGCCGTTAATTAACCGAGTCTTACATTCTACCCACCTAATTGGAAATTTTGCCCACAAAATTCAAATGCAATTACCTGAGAATAAGTGCGGATAATCCGTTCGCATCTCCGACTCAAGTTCCCAAGTGTGTTCCTCAACACCGCCTCGACTCCAAGCCACTTTGACTAATGAAACCTCCTTTCCACGCAACCGTTTGATACTAGTATCATTAATTCTGACTGGAGCCACTGGAAGCGACAAATCTTCCCTTAACTGAACCGATTCAGGTTCTAACACATGGCTAGCATCAGGAGTGTACTTCCGAAGCTGCGACACGTGAAACACGTCGTGCAGGTTCGATAGATGAGGTGGTAGTGCCATTCGATACGCCACCGGTCCAATCCTCTCTAGGATCTGAAATGGACCAATGTATCGAGGATTCAACTTCTTTGCTTTAATCGCTGTACCTACTCCTGTGGTCGGAGTAACCTTCAGGAAAACATGATCTCCTTCCTCAAATTCCAAGGGCTTCCGCCTTTGATCGGCGTAACTCTTTTGACGACTCTGTGCCGTAAGCATCCTATCTCGGATTTTCTTGACTTGTTCAGTGGTCTCAGCTATCATCTCCGGCCCCAACAAGCCTTTCTCTCCAGCTTCATACCAACATAGCGGAGATTGACATTTCCTCCCATACAATGCCTCATACGGAGCCATTCCGATGCTCGCATGGTAACTATTATTGTATGCAAACTCCACTAACGGCATATACCGATCCCAACTCGCCGGTTGGTCCAAAACACAAGCTCTCAACATATCCTCTAGTGTTTGGATCGTCCTCTCGGATTGACCATCTGTTTGAGGATGGTAAGCTGTACTCAAGCTTAATCGGGTTCCAAAAGCTTTCTGAAATGCACCCCAGAATCTCGAAGTGAAACGAGGATCTCTATCAGAGATTATAGTAGCAGGTACACCATGAAGTCTCACAATTTCCTTTATGTATAACCGTGCTAGCTCCTCAAGGGTGTAAGTCATCCGAATGGGCAAAAAGTGAGCTGACTTCGTCAGTCGGTCCACAATCACCCAGATAGCATCAAAACCAGTCCTAGTCCTTGGCAATCCCGACACAAAGTCCATTGCAATACTTTCCCACTTCCATTGCGGAATCTCTAAAGGTTGCAACATCCCGGAAGGTCTTTGATGTTCAATCTTTACCTTTTGACAAGTTAAGCACTTTGAAACATATTCCGCCACATCATTCTTCATACCCGGCCACCAAAACATCACCTTTAAATCATGGTACATCTTAGTACTTCCCGGGTGAATGGAGAATCCGCTTTTGTGTGCCTCCTTTAAGATATCTTGCCTCAAAGTGCCAACATCCGGCACAATGATCCTACCTTTGAATCTCCATAACCCATCTTTTTATTCCGACACTCTCCATTGTTTTCCTTGCTCGATAGCCGGTAACACCTTCCATAACGCTTCATCGTTTTCATGAGCCTTTAGGAGTTCGGACTTAAAGTCACTTGAGATTTCTAATCGGCTCAAACACAAGGTTCCAGATACTTCTCGAGCACCAATTTTTAGACTCTCGAATCCCTTGAGCAACTTCTCCTCTTGAAGCATCATCCAAGACGCATACAACGACTTCCGACTTAACGCATCCGCCACTATATTCGCCTTTCCAGGATGGTAATTCAACTCAAAGTCGTAGTCCTTCAATAATTCCATCCACCTCCTTTGCCTCATATTAAGCTCTTTCTGATCAAAGAGATATTTCAAGCTCTTGTGATCGGAGAAGACTTGGAACTTAACCCCATAGAGATAATGCCTCCACACCTTCAAGGCAAACACAACCGCAGCGAGTTCCAAATCATGCGTAGGGTAACTAACTTCGTGAGGTCTCAACTGTCGTGAGGCATACGCCACCACATTATGATGCTGCATTAGCACGCATCCTAAACCCTTTAATGAGGCATCACAGTACACCTCAAAAGGCTCGTTCGGCTCAGGTAACACTAACACAGGTGCAGTGGTCAACTTTTTCTTCAATGTCTGAAAGCTCTCCTCGCACTCAGGAGTCCAAACAAACGGAGTGTCTTTGCGGGTTAACTTTGTCAACGGCAAAGCTAATTGCGAAAAGCCCTTGATGAACCTTCGATAATAGCCAGCTAAACCCAGAAAACTCCTTATCTCAGTTACTGTGGTTGGTTGCCTCCAATCCATCACAGCTTCTACCTTAGTTGGATCTACGGCTATTCCCTTCTTACTCACCACGTGACTCAAAAACTTTACCTCACTCTTCCAAAACTCACACTTAGACAGTTTCGCATAGAGTTTCTTCTCCTTTAAAATCTGCAACACGGTCCGCAAGTGTTCCGCATGCTCCCCTTCAGTTTTGGAGTAAATCAGTATGTCGTCAATGAAGACAACAACGAACTTATCCAGAAACGGACGGCACACTCTATTCATGTAATCCATGAATACTGCAGGAGCGTTCGTCAACCCAAAGGACATTACAGTGTACTCGTAATGACCATAACGAGTCCTGAAAGCGGTCTTAGGGATATCCTCACCCCTCACCCTTATCTGGTGATAATCGGATCGCAAATCGATCTTGGAGAAAACCCCAGCTCCTTGTAACTGATCCATGAGATCATCAATCCTCGGCAATGGGTACTTATTCTTTATGGTGACCTTGTTCAGCTGCCTGTAATCCACACAGAGCCGCATACTTCCATCTTTCTTCTTTACCAGTAACACTGGAGCACCCCACGGGGAAACACTTGGTCGGATAAAGTTCTTACCCAATAATTCCTCTAACTGAGACTTTAGCTCGGCCATCTCTAACGGTGACATCCTATAAGGAGCACTTGAGATTGGTCCCGTCCCAGGCACCAACTCAATAGCAAACTCGACCTCTCGGTTAGGTGAAAATTCCTCAATATCATCGGGAAACACTTCCGGAAACTCACACACTACCGGAATCTGATCCAACCTTTGATCATCACCCGAAACACCCGCGGTTAAAAACAGGATACCCTGACATTCGATTCCAGAACAGTTCACCATCATCGAATTCAAGTAATAATTATTCACCACGACCGGCCCTTCTGTATCTTCCGGCATAAAGTACACCGACTTTGTAGAGCAATCAAGCAGGACATGGTTCTCAGATAACCAGTCCAATCCCAAGATAAGGTCAAGACCGATCATCGGTAAGCAGATTAAATTATGGATAAAATCACGCTGCTTGAACCTAAACGAAACTTTCGGGCATCCTAGCTTAGTTACCATGGCTTCATGGGTAGCATTATACACTTTTAAGTCATAACCTAAGGTTACGATCTTCAATCCTAACTCATGGGCTTTCTCAAATGCAATAAATGAATGCGATGCTCCCGAATCAAATAAAGCATTTAAAGTTTGTCCAGCCATTTCACAGTTACCTTGAATGAGTGTCTCGGATCCCTCTGCACCCCTAGCTGAGGTGGTGAACACCCGACCAGTCTGCTGCGCCTCCCCGGCACCTTGTTTCTGCTTCTCCGGACACCATGGGAGCTTATGTCCTGCCTTTCCACATTTGTAGCACAAATCCCATCCGGCCTTGCATGGTGCTCCCGAATGGTGACTTCCACACCTAGTACAAACTTGATCATTCTGAGGTTGCTTTCCAACCCTTTTCCCTTGGGAGTTGTTATTGTTTGAACTCCTAAAGGAACCTCCCCTCTTGAAGGGCGGACCTCTAGGTGCAAAGCTCTTTCCTCGGTTATGTGGAAATGATCCTTTGTGACTTCCGTTCTTAGCGGCTGCCCTCTTCACACACTCTTCAGCAACCCCACACTTGTTCACCAACACAACGAAAGTTTTGATCTCCATTGGTCCCTGAGCTCCATTTCTGTCGTTACCATGGTTGTTCATCTGTTGACCAAGAGCCTCAGCAGTAGCTTGCATAACAGCAGCCATGTTCTCCAACGCAGTCATAAAGTTCACCGGGTCATTAGGGTTATTCTCCGGCACACGAGCATTAGTACGACCTCTCCCACGGCCTCTACCGCATACACGAGACGCCATCTGGTTCCTATACACACCAAACAATCGATATTAAGTTGATCAGTCTCAATATCGGAAGTTTAGTGCTTCAAAGTCCCAAATGCATGCTCAT